>NW_015374225.1:0-262 GCF_001272555.1 Dufourea novaeangliae | reverse complement strand
TGAACTAACCGGGGTACGCATGACGAGAAACAGTGTCCACCGTTGCAAACAAATGCGATTTTAACAATGTTCTTCTAATTACTAGTGTCAAGCCGATAGAGAATAGTAATCTACGTTCTTTAATCGTTGTATCCAATGCAAAACGAAGAAGAATCATGCCCGTATAGCGATTTAAATGCGATAGAAACTTTTTGGCGAGCGGATTGCCGCTCCAAATTATATCGACAGGTGCGTGAAAATTTCTAGTGATGGAAAAATGCAA
>NW_015374224.1:37378-53790 GCF_001272555.1 Dufourea novaeangliae | reverse complement strand
CAGGGGGCACCAGGCCCCCCCGCGGCCGGGGCGGCGGCCAGCCGCCGACCCCCGGCGCGCCTCACCCTCCTCCTCTAGATGCGAGCGTGGTCGGTCACCTCCCGAACCCGCTCGTCGTTCTCCTTCCGCGAGACCACGGTCTTGCAGAAGGAGGACACCGCCCTCCACCACCCCTCGCTCCCCAACATGGCAGCGACCACGGCAGGGAGCGAGAGGTCCCACCCGACCGCCAATCGGAGCGCCCGCCTCTCCCTGGAGAAGGCAGGACACTACTCCAGTTCGTGCTGCGCGGAGTCGAGCTCCGGCAGGTCGTCAGGTTGGGCGCCCATACGGGAGACCCGTAGAGCGCCATCGCCCGCACCACACCCGTGTACAGGCGGCGGACTCCCTACCCCGGACCCCCGAGGTTGGGCAAAAGACGACCCAGCAGGGTCGTCACGCCCTCGATCCGGGGAACGAAGCGGCCGAAGTGGCCCTCCCATCTCCACCGGCCGTCCAGATCAAGGCCGAGGTACTTTATCCGCTGCCCGACCCGGACGGCCGCGTCCCCCACCCGAATCCAGGGCTGGGGCGCTCGCCCCGACAGAGGCAGTCCATGAAACAGGACCACCTCCGTCTTGGGCGGCGATATACGCAGCCCCAATTCCTGGATCCCCCTGGCCACCGTGGCCACCGCCACCTCGACCAGACGGCTGACCCTGGTTACGTCCCTCCCCAGCCCGATGACGAGCGTGTCGTCAGCGTAGCACACGACACGCACACCGGGGTGGAGGGGCCCGCGCAGCGCCGAGTCGAACCCCAGGTTCCACAGCAGTGGGCCCAACACGGACCCCTGGGGAACCCCTCGGCAGACCCTCCGGCTCACGAGAGCACCCCCTTGACAGGGGTACTCTATCGACCGGTCCGCCAGGTAGTCCCGTAGGACGGCCCGCAGATACGGGGGCACTCCGCAGTCCCGGAGCGCCCCGCGTATCGCGTCCCAGCGGAGGGTGTTGAACGCGTTGGCTATGTCCAACGACACAGCCAACGCCACCCCCCCCCGGGAGACCGCCAGATCCGCGAGAGCACGGACATGGTCGACGGCGTCTAGCGTCGACCGGCCCTCGCGGAAACCGTACTGGCAGTCTGCCAGCCCGGAACCACCGACGGACAACCACCCCGAGATACGGGCAGCGAGCACACGCTCGAACAGCTTGCCCGCCTCGTCGAGGAGGCATATCGGCCGATAAGCCGAAGGGTCACCCGCGGGCTTTCCCTTTTTCGGGACCAGGGTCAGCCTCGCCCGCTTCCACAGAAGCGGGAGCCGCCCCGACATCAGGCAGCCGTCCAGCAGCCGCCCGAGTCGGGGCCCGAGGACGCGCAGAGCCAGGCGCAGAGCCTTACCGGGAATGCCGTCCGGCCCCGGAGCCTTACTGCCCCCGAGGCGCGCGACGTCCGCCGCGAGCTCCCCCTCGCTGACCCCCCATTCGGCGGACCACTCCACGGGGTCCGTCGGCTCGAGCGGTCGGCGACCCTCCTCCGGATCGTCCGGAAAGAGGGTGCCGACCACTTGCTCGAGCACGGGGGGGTCCAGACTCTCGGTGACCGGGGGGGCAGCCGGCCGCAGTCGTCCCAAGACGATGCGGTAAGGGCGCCCCCATGGGTCACCGTCAAGAGTCCCGAGGAGCTTGTCCCAAGCTCCCGCCTTGGCCCCCCTGATGGCCGCCTGCAACTCCACCCTCGCCCGGCGGTAGCCCTCGTACAGCAGGGCCTCCACCGCCGGGTCGCGGTTCCGTCTACGGCGGGCCCGGGCGAAGCGACGCCGAAACGCGTTGCACGTGCAACGAAGCTCGGCGATGGCGTCGCTCCACCAGTAAGAGGCCCGCCTCGGGGCCCTCCTGGCCCGAGGCATAGTGGCGTCGCACGCCGCCGTCACCGCACCCCGGAGCCATTCGGCCTCCCGATCAACGTCCGCGACCGGCCCGGCCGGAATATCCGGCCAGGACGCGGCGAGGAAGGCGGCCATCAGCGCGTCCTCCTACAGTCATCCGAGCGCCCACCTACGCGGCGGTCGGCCGGCGGCAGGGGGGCGGTCCTGCTGGGCAGCGGATACATCCATCAGGATGTTGAGGTGGTCGCTTAGCGATTCTACCTCCTACGCCGCCCTCCACCCCGTCACGAGACGCGCGGCGGCGGGCGTTGCCCACGACAAGTCCACAATGGACTCGCCTTGCCACCGCACGCAGGTGCTCGCGGACCCCCGGTTATGCAACCGGAGGTCCAGTCCTGCCGCCCACTCCCGCACGACATCCTCCCGCGCGTCGGTCCCGGGGCTTCCCCACAGGGTGGACTTCGCGTTGAAGTCACCCAGGACCAACGTCGGACGCGCTGGACCACGGGATACGACGTCCCATATCCGGTCCAGCAGCGTCTCGAACGACGCGAGAGGCATGCTCGGCGGAGCGTAAACCCCGACCACCGCCAGGCGCCCATAGCGGACAGAGACGAAGCCGCGCCCCCGCGTAATGGCGCTAAGTGGCACGGCTCCGTGGCTCACCACCGCCACGGAGCCGAGCGCGTCCCCCGCCCAGTCCGCGCGGTCCGGGACGCGGTACGGCTCCGCGGCGACCGCCAACCCCACACTAAGCTCGGCCAGGCTATGCAGGAACAAGTCCTGCGCCCGGGCCGAGTGGTTCAGGTTGGCCTGGAGGACCCGAGTCGGGGGCATGAACACTAGGCCGTGTCCATGGCCTCCTCCCGGCCGGATCCTCCCTCCTTATCGACCGGCGCCTGCACCGGTCGATCTCCTTGCGGCTGCGAAGCCACAGTCGCGCTTGGCGTCGCAGCCCCTCGCCGCTCGCGCCGCCGCGACGGTGGAGCTGCGCAACCTTTGCCGGATCCTCCCTCCTTATCGACCGGCGCCTGCACCGGTCGATCTCCTTGCGGCTGCGAAGCCGCAGCCGCGCTCGGCGTCGCTGCAGCCCCTCGCCGCTCGCGCCGCAGCGACGGTGGAGGTGCGCAACTTTTGCCGCCCAGGTGATGACGGCCGGCCGACCTAAGTCGGCTCAGACCGGGCACCTGGGGGCCTCGGCGCAATCCCGAGTCACATGACCGGTGCCTCCGCAGGAGTAGCACCGTCCGCCCCTGTCCGCATCACCCGGACACTTTTGGCGTACGTGCCCCTCCTCTAAACAGCGGAAGCACCGCAGTGGCCGGGCCGCCAACACCTCCACTCTGGCCGACGATGGCCGACTCTGGACACCCGTCCGGCGGTTGCCAGCCTCCTCGTCGCGGCCAGGGGGGCCCTCATCCACACCCCGCCGAGGCCGGATCGATTGCGCCGCACGCCGCCGGTCCGTACCTCGGCGGTGGTGCATCCACCGGCCGCGGCTATCGCCCTCGACACGGCCCCCGCGGTGACCGACTCGTCGAGGCCCGTCAACCGTACCTCGGCGGTCTTGACAGGCCTGTTGACGCGCACGTCAGTCCCGCGGAAGAGGTCTTCTAGGTGCCGCGCCAGGGCGTCCGCCCGGCCAGCGCTTTCCGGCCCCGGGACCTCCAATATCGAGGCCCCGGTCTGACCCTTGCAGTATCGGAGGTCCGCGATGCCGACGTCCGCCAGACGGACGCCGGACTTCGCCTTCTGTAGGACCTCCGCGTACGAGGTCGAGCTGCCCGGGGCGACCGTGAGCGCCACCGCGGCCCGCTTGGGGGCACGCGGCGGACGCCCAGTCGCCCTCTTTCGCGCCGGCGCCGCCTGAGGAGCCGGAGGCGGAAGCGCGGCGGCTTTGGCCCGCCTGCGGCGCTCCTTGCGGCCCACGACCTCCGACCAGGTGGCCGGGGCGTCTACGGGCAGCGGAGCGCTCGCGGGCTCTTGCCGCTGCTGCCGCCGCGCCGCGCGGGGGGCAGTGGAGGAGGAGGGAGGGGCCGCCGGCCGTTGCCCCGCAGCTCCAACGGTACCCCCTCCCCGACCCCCGGCTTTCCTGGCCTTCTTGCCCCCGCGCTTCCTCCTCTTTCTCCTCCCCGCCCCTCCGGCCGCGCCGGCCGCCCCGCCTGAGGCGGGAACCGTTGGCGCCGCCACAGGAGGGAGCGGGGTTGCGGGGCCGCGACGTGGGGATCCGCGACGGCCCGACACCGGCGCCGTCGCCCCCCCGTCGCTACAGGCCCCAGCCGCGGCCGGACCCGCAGACCGCCGCCGGTCGCCGCCGCCGAGCAAGCTTCCGAGGCGCTCCACGAGGCGCGCCACCATCTCGGCGAACAAGCGCTCGACGCGCCGCTCCACGGATCTCTCGACCGCCGCCATAGTGACGAGGCGCTCCTCCCGAGACGCCCCGCCAGGCGGAGGCGACCGCGGAGCCGGCCGCGACTCCATCGCCGCCACAGCGGCCGCGGCGGCCCGCTCGAGCCGCCGCCGAGGGGGCAGTGCCACCGTCCCCGACCCCACCGGCCCGCTCGTCGGCGGTACAGGCGGCGGCGGCATCAAGGCCTTGACGGGGTCTCCGACCTCCATCGGAACCGGGGCCCCCGCCGTCTCCGCCACGCCTCCCGTCCCCGTCCCTGTCACCGGGGACGCCCGCCGGGCCTCCCGCCGCGCGGACAGCGCTTCCACGGCGGTGAGTCGTGCGCGGAGGTCTCGCACCTCCCGCTCCAGCTCCAGCTCCCGCCCGGACAACACCGTCCGCTTGGCCTGCTCTGCAGCCGCATAGCGGATTTGCAGGGCGGCCTCTCGAAGCATGCGGACGCTTGTGCCCTTAAGGTTCGCGCTGCAACGCGCGACCTTTTCTATAATCTGGACGCGGTCGTTTATGACCGCGCCCAGAATGGGCGTCGGGGCGCGCCGCATCTCCCCCGCCACGGCGTCCCCCGGTGGCAACTTCTTACAGGATTTGCTGACCGGGAGCGGCGGCACCGCCCGGTCCTCCAAATTCTCCTCGCGGAGGCCCCGCTCCTTAAGCGTGAGCTCCATGAGCTTCCGCTTAGCTCGCGCCAGCCCCACGTAATCGCCGGTGGTAGGGGGCCGCCCCCTCTTCCGGCCGCTCCCCGCACCGTGGCCAATCGCCTCCGATCGAACCGATGAGATCGATCCCACCGACGTATCCGAGCCTCCGTTATCGTCGTCGCTGATGACAACGGCCCGGTCGATGCTCCTGGAGCTCGAGCATCTGATAAGGCCGTCAGGGAGGCGCTGGAGACGCACTATCGGTGCACCTCCCGTCACCGAGCGGGTCAGCCCCGACGGGCCGGGCACCGCCTCTGAGGGGGTATTGCTACCCCCTCATTCTCCAATAACCATTAAGGCACCGCTGGCCTGGTGGTCCACCAAGCGGGCCCCGCAGTCGTCGGATAACGACACAGGTGTGGCCTGCTTGACCACCACACCTGCGCCGGCTCCTGGAGCACCGAGATCCCCTGGAGCAGTAACCAAACTCTCCTTTGTCGTGTAATCCATATTTAGATTTGTATTTGTAGAACACCCCACCCGCTCCCCAGTAGCAAATAGGGATCCGGTGGCCTGGGGGCTCACCATCCGGCCCTCACGGTCGTCAGATGACGACATGGGTGTGGCCCGCTCAACCACCACACCCACGCCGGCTCCTGGGGCTCCGAGCACCCCTGCAGCAGTAACTCCTTTACTCTTTTTTGTGTCTGTCATATTAGCACACCTCCATCTCTCCTACCACACACACCGTTAGCACCCTTGGCGGCCGAAGCCGCCAAGGGTCCCAGGGGGCACCACGTGGAGGTGGTGTAAGTGGATTTGACCAGACCGGGCCCGCCGACTTCGCCGAAGTTCGCCGCAGCAGGCAACACCGAAGTGTCGCCTGATTGTAGGTCGAACATCAGCTCCATCGTGGTTTTTGTCGCAGGTCAGAGTGTTACGTAGGAGCCCGAAGACCCCTACGCACCCCTCGCTGCGAAAGCTCGGCCCAGCCTACGCCCCCCTGGACATGAATCCTATGGCATCCTATCCCGTCACCCTTGAGGGTTCCCGGTAGATGATCCGGTTGACCTCTCGGGTTCAGGGGGGGGACTGAGAGGGAGTTTTGTGTCTGGGTAGGAGTCACGGAATCCTCCCACCCTGTACCCTTCCTCTTCACGGACGGTCCTCATAGATTGAGCTTCGAGACAAACATTAATCCCACTCTTTCTATTCCCAATCCGTATCCCTTACGTGCCATCCTCTTGCGAGGCCGGATTCACATCGTATATTTGTATACTTGTGCATTTGTTACTTACCCCTTTCCAGCTCCATCCATCCTTGTTCGACTGCTCCCTGCTTGTCCAGTAGTCCTTCTCTTCTCCTCCTGAAGCCGAGACCCTCCATCCGCTTCCAGTTACCTCCATCCCCAACGATCTCCCTAGTACAGAGACCACACTCTTACATTTATAAACTATAAAGGTCACCTTCTCTTTCGCATCCCGTCTGGAGTCGAATCTCCAGACCGGATCCCAGGCGGCACCACGTGGAGGCGAGAGGGTGTGATTTTCGGGGCTTCCAAACTTCTCCGACCAACTAAAACATGCTTATGAGATGTCGGATCCATCTGGGCATTCTTCCACCATCCCGAGATGGAAGAATCCCCTAAATCTGCCGCCCTAACCAGGACCTAACGGAGACATATGGACCTTTTCGGGAAATCCTCCGAATGTACAGAACGTCCGGAACGTACGTCCATCGGACGTACATAGGACGTTTTGGTGCTATTTGGGGAGTGTTCAAAGGGTCCTCGGCACTGACACGAACAAGTCCCCAGGTGTAACGCTGACTTTTTATTAAGATTCAGCACATTGATAGACCTTGGAATTCTGAAACCAATGATTTTCGTTTCAACATCATGGCCATTAGTCCATGAAATATTTAATGTTCAGTGCCGAGGAGCTTTCGAACACTCATTGAGGATTTACTGTAAGTACATCTGTTGTTAGAAGAACATAAAAATCTATTTTTCAAATAGCACAAAAACGTCCTATGTATGTCCGATGGATATACGTTCCGGACGTTCTGTACATTCGGAGGATGTCCTGAAAAGGTCCATATGTCCCCGTTAGGTCCTCATTAAGATCTTTAAATGTCCTAGGAAGGTCCTATTTACAAAGTGAAACGTTCTGAGGACGTCCTGTGTCAACATTCGTAACAACTGTACGTTTTGGGAACGCTTAAAGAAATTTTAAAACCGCTATAGTAATGTCTCAAAAGACGTATAAGAGACATTTCCCAAATATTTAAAATTGCGGTTAGGTTTTATTCTGTGCAAGGTGACAGGAATTAGGTTAGGTTGGTTTGTGTTTAACAAATAAAAGATTTACTTTCCTGCGATTTCCGCATTCTACATTTGGTAGAAACTAGATCTAGTTAGTTCATATTAATAAATAAAAGGTTGAATTTCCTATAAGGAATTATAATGAAGATATAAGTCTGGGGATTATGATCTTCAAGTACATTGTGTTAATTTCTATTTTCATAGCAAAACTCTGATTCTGTGTTGGTTAGAGACAGTTTAAGAAAAAACATGTTATTTCAACTTTCTTGAGGTTTTCGCACAAAACCATTAGTGTCGTTACACTGCTGTATTGATTCTTTAAAGACTGACACCTTATTCATGGGGTTCCATCACCTTGCACGGAATGACATTGGTAAAAATACTAAACGAAACCGTGCACAATTTAAGTCTTGAGAACGACCCGTAGGACTTTTGGGACGGACGTTTCTAGAACATCCGAAATTTAAGTCTTACGAACGTCCTAGAGATGTTCAAAATTAACATAGGACATTCGGATATAAACTGGACATGGAACGGACGTCCTTAGGATGTACGGTGCTATCTGGGTTTATACTAGTAAATAGCCCGACTATTTTCAGATATACACTCTAAGCCCTGTAGCTAAAGCGTTAGTTCTCCTACGAGACGTGACTTTCCAGCAATAATTGATTACAACTTGCCGCGTGGTTTAGATAAAAAAAGAGTGTTTTACAGAAATGTATAAAGCATTTGACGAGAATTATCCTTCCGTCAAAACTGTCGAACGCTGGTATTTACAATTTCCATGAGAAGTTTTCGTTGTCGATGGTGAACTACCCACAGGACGCCAGGCAGACATTGCTAGTCCAGAAAATGTTGTTGCTGTTGGGAAAGCATTTGGACTGAAAAGGAAAATCACATATGAACAATCAGAATGGATAGGAAAATCACTTATAGGCATTTAGAGGCGGCTCTTCACATTCCTACAATACTGCATCGGATTGTTTCTGAGAACTTACAAATAGGAAAATTTTACATATTGTACCCCACACCCTCAGAGGCAATCAACGATAGGAACGTGTTATATAGTCGAAGAAAATGTTGAAAAAATTGAAATCTGAAACTACTAAGGAGGTATGTAACAAATAATCACTCTAAAGAGTCCAAACTCACATTGTATGAAAGTCGTCATGGTACAACGTTTCAACTATGATTTCTCACAGTAAACTGACGCATTATCCGTAGGGTTTAGGGTATACGAGGTCTGATTAAAAAATTCCAGGACTTATTTTTTATAAATTTATTGAAAATTCGTACAAGTTATTCAACACTGTCCCCTTCAAAGTACTCCCCATGGCAAGCTATACATTTTTTCCACCGCTGTTTCCATTGCTGGAAGCATCGGGAAAACGCTTCTTCTGAAATGCTGTTTAGTTCCATCAGCGATTTTTCTTGTATTTTGTCAATCGTGTGAAATCTCGTTCCTTTCAGCGGGTACTTAAGCTTTGGAAACAGGAAAAAGTTCGCAAGGGCCGGATCGGGCGAGTTGGGGGGCTGGGGTAAGACTGTCATGCTGTTTTTTGTGCAAAAATCATGAATGAGCAGGGCCGAATGAGCGGGTGCATTGTCGTGATGCAAAAGCCACTTCCTGCTTTGCCAGAGTTCAGGTCTTTTCCTCCTCACTGCTTCGCGCAAGTTTCTCAGGGTTTCGCGGTAACGAAAACGATTAATCTTCTCACCTTGCGGAAGAAATTCGTGATAGACAACACCCTTCCAGTTAAAGAAAACTGTGAGCATGACTTTCACATTCGATCTCACCTGGCGAGCTTTTTTGGGTCTCGGAGAAGATTTTGACGTCCACTGTGATGATTGGGTCTTGGTCTCGACGTCGTACCCGAAAGCCTCCCTTAACATTTAAAAAGTTTCCGTGAATGTTTTTTTCAATTTCACACAAAATTTCACACAAATGCGTTGTTCTTCTTTTTCATTCATCATAAAATCGCTGAACGCAAATATCTTGTTTCACTGAAACAGCTGTAGATTTTCAACCAAGAAGGTTATCGAAATTTTGCAAACTCGGTCGTCCTCAGGAAGGTTAGGACTACCATTTAAAACAATTGCACCACGCTCCGACCTTTCGTTGGCGCGCAATTTAAACAGTCCTGGAATTTTTTGATCAGACCTCGTATACCTGAAAAGGATCAGGCTATTGAATGGTATAAAGGAAATTTTTCTGCTCTTTCTACCGAGGCCATAAGGTAAATGTCCCATTGGTTGGACACGTCCTGGTGATTTGACACTATTGTGAATTTTTGTTAATATTAAATTTTTTTTAAATAATAGTCAACTTCAGGATAGAAAATAATTATCCTCAGTTATTTCTTATCACAAATCATATAAAAATGTTCGCAAAAGCGCGATGTAATATTTAAAAAAAATATTATCATTTAGCAATCATGAACTTGACGCGACATGAATGCCTCCGTAAATGTTTCGCTAACATTGAGAGCGTATTTCTTAAGCTCGTAAATAATAAATAAATCGTGTGTTCCTATTATTTAATAATAAAGGTTTCTTGAATTTATTAAAGTCTCCAGACTTGATAACAACTTTGTTTTAATAAAACCTTGTTATTTTAATGTCGAAATTACCGAGTTTATTTACTGGTACATGCGAATGCTGATTGTGTAGTCGTTTGGACGCTTGTCCAGTCACTCGAACAAAATCGAGCAGAAAGTTAGTGTATGATTTAAAAAATTATTTACGTTATATTACAATAGGTATTTTTTTGTTTTTTATGTTAACAGTAATATTTAATTTCGGGAGCTCATAGTTTTTTTTTTTTACATATTTCGTACATAAATATCATATTATTTTGACACAACCATAACCTAAGCTATTCGCGTACTAAATATTCATTAAAAATCACCTTTTTATTTTATTTCTTTTGTTTCGAGAATTTTACATAATATAAGACTTTCAGGATGCCGAAGGGAATGATTAGTAAAAAAAATCATTCACAACAAGACGTGAATAATGCTGTCACAGCTGTTAAAAATGGCATGTCATTAAGAAATACCAGTGACAAATATAAAGTGCCTCGAAGCACAGTTTATATTAAAAGTAACGGGACAATTCCGTGAATTGCTACAATGGATCCATCAACGTACGTCACAAAAGAAGAAGAGGAGAAACTTGTTCAATGGATTTTCTATCTTGATGAGCGAGCATTTCCTGTTACAAAAAGCAGTTGGTTGCACAGTGTACGGTCAGAAAATTAAATTTGTTACGTTTGTATCTGAATTTATACAACATAAAAGAAAAGTATCATGTTTTACTATTAAAACTCAGCTACGGATTATTTATTGAATGTTATGTCCGAACACTGGTACAGCTAAATTTAATCACTAGGACATGTCGTAAATTCCGTTCAATCACTCGGCCAAATGAACGTTTTGAGGTATTCATAAATTTTTATATTTTTTTCACGTGAGCGCTTTCTTATAACGACTTGTCTGGAAGAAGAAGTTCTACTTTATCGATTGAATGTACTTTTTTCCCAATTTATATTATTTTAATATATAAAAAGTCTTCGTAACCTCAATCTTCCCTTTAAACGTCCCACCACTGGGACATTTACCTTACGAGCGAAGTATGGGACAACCTATGTATTTACTGTTGTATGATTAAAGCTATCATAGGAAAAATGTAACTGATAAGCAACTAGGTACAGTAATCTTTCCATGTGTACGACGTACTCGGGGCTACTTCGGAGCATTCATGATATGGCAGAAAGGATTTAGCCCCTTATACATTTTTTTTACCTGAAGCCGAGCCTCTACTTAGCTTCTGTTTTTTAGGTTTTGATTGATTCGAGAGGGGGACTTCCCCAGTGGTGGGAATAACCCTGTTACTCGTGTCGCATTCATGGAGGAACCACTGTAATAATAATCTTGAAAAGAAACGATTAAAGCTGCACAAATTTCAATTAAACTTGTAAATGCAACACGATGCAGCTTCAATAAATAAACTTGAGAATCATTCCTCTTGAAAAGAACTTTAGATAACCATCCGAGATTGTATGTTATTGTACGTGCGACTGGTGGGCGGTCTGTAGGGGGTTGTACGTGTTCGACAAAAGTAAACACCTTAAGTGACCGAAGAGGCGCCTCTTACGTGGCACAGAAGGTGAACGCACGAAGCACGCTGTAGCGGATAAGACAGGGGCGTGCCTCGAGTTCAGGGTGCGGCGGTATTTATTTTGGCAAGTACATCCAGTAAGAATTCCAGGAGCGAGGGACCGGTCAGTGTGCACGCTGGAACGGTACAACCATGACATCGAAGGAAACGCATTGTGGAAATCACCGATTTCCGCAGTCTAGACACGTCGCGGGGGATGGGAGAGAATAGGACTGTCTTGTGTTTGCACGAGCTAGGGAATGCATGTATACATATACACGATGTTCGGTGTAACATTCGTAGGATTTGTAAGAAATTTCTGATACAATGATGCACAAAAAATAGTAGGTATAATAAATAAATGAGGTCTCTATTTTTATAACTTAAGTTTAAAAGTAAATAGAATAATGTGATTGTTTTGAGCAAGCAGTGAAACTGATTTTTTTCGTATTAATAGTCTAGCAGTAACATTATTTAATTTGATCTCCGGAATCGACGTGTCAATAGTTCCATGCTGTTGCGATTTCTTCATTAGTAAAGTACTGTAGGTATAGGGGATGTGTACAAAGCATAGAGTGTGCGTTTTAATTGGATGCGTTAGAATACAATCCCTCGCGGTAGATGGCAAGACAGAATTATTGAAAAATGTTTTCTCGCCATTTACGTGTATCTGTACAATTTAAAATTACTTAATTTCAAGAAAATTAATTACTTAAAAATTCCTTGCAGCCAGAAAGTGGGCTTAATATAGCGATTGTTCCAAGATAGATTTTGTTTGAAACAATGATTCAACTATTAATTTTGTGAAAATATGCTAAACAGTTTGAAAAATGAAGTTAACCTTTAAATGACCTTGACCACAAAACAATATAATATCTCTGCTACTTCAGTATCTCTCATTGTAAAACACGTAAGGAGATTATCGACACATACTAATACAGATTAATCTTCACTTGTCACACCTCCTCAATGTCGCATTCTTGTCACACCGGGTATGGCATACCCGTGAGTTCTTCAAACGCTTATATCTCGCAGTCAAGGCGATGCAAGCGTCGAAAACTTTACCGACTCAACAACTATAAACGATTTTCTGATTCATTTCGTTCCTACGGCACGGATTACAAAGAAATTTGACACCGATCTTTGACAAGTGCCAAAAAATTTTGGTTGGGTATTTACTTTGACGAAATCATACAAAAATTTCAATATATAAGAATGGGTTTACGTCAAAGCTAGCAAAATGGTGATTTTGGTTTCACCTGCGTCAATTTTTCTATCATATAAACATTTCTGCAAATTCTATGTCCGAACGCAGAGGTTATTGAAATTCTTTAGGTTCAATAGAACAAAATTAGCAATCGAGGGACGATGTACAAGCTACCAAATAGTAAAAAATTGGGAACTGAGATTTCGCTCATCATTCGCTCGCGAAACACGTCAAAAAAAATTAAATTTTTGTAATTATTGGTCGCACTGCAGAAGACAAGAGACAGTTTTATAATGTCCAGACTCGCACACCCGCGGCATCGTGGCCAAGTGGCCCCGAGGCCCCGAATGGTGTATGAGAAAAAAATACAGATGTTGCTCTAAGAATATACGAAAAGAAACGCGACCTCCAAGACACTTTCCCATGCAGTTTTTCCTTCCCAAAAACTATTGACCATGAAAGAGTGGGGATCGACCTATTACGCCACATCGATCCTAACGAGGGAGGATCAGTTCAACAATATCAGTCGTCCTTTCCGAACGGTGCCCTTTGCATTCTACGAGCAAATAGAGTTCATGTTCGGAAAACTAAGTTTTAGTTTATATAGCGATTACGTAGTGATTATTTAGTAGTGTCGCGTATGTCGTCGTTATAAATAGTGCAAATTAATTATTGTAGGTTTTATAAAATATTGTAGATTTTATTAATTATTGCAAGTTTTATTAAATATTGTAGATTTTATTCATTATTGCAGCTTTTATTAAATATTGTAGGTTTTATTAATTATAACGTGATAAAAATTAGTATAAAAGTTAGTGTTAAATAGTTTTAAATTAATTATTTTCAGTGTTAGTTTTGTGTAACCTATAGAGAGTTAAACCCAACGGAGGAACAGCTCCCAGGTCTACTTAATCGCGCAGTGTGTGAACATTTTTCGCGGTCGGGACAATCACGCAGAGTGTATGGACATTTTTCGAGGACGTAACAATCGCTCATTTTGTGTGGACACACTTCGCGGACTTCTTTATTGTACGTGCATGTGCGGATTAATTCCATGGATACTCGTGGACAGGACAATTGTGATACGTGACAACTAGAGGAGGCATTAGCCCTCTCTACTCGATAATATTCGTAAGAAGATATTTACATTTCTTGCGAATTTTATCGAGTAATCAGAGTTAATGCGATACAGGTGGATTCGACTCAAATACCGCGAGCACAAGTTATCGACATCTTCTACGGGGTAAGTAAACAGCTGTTCTATCGACTTTTCCTGCACGTTGTTGAGTCTTTAAAGAGACTGTACGCCCCTGATGAACCGTGATCGTCTGACACTCCGTGCGCGCTGATTGCCATGATTTAGGTCAATTTTTAAAAACGCTTATAACTAACAAACGAAGCATTTCTCGCAATTTCGTTATTCTTGATTTTCATCTTATTTTGCCTCAAAGAATCACCCCTTAAATTTTTTCCCATTAGTTGTCGAACACCCTGTATGTATACAGGGTGTCCCAGAAATGCCCTCCGACCCGGAAATGGTGCACTCGGGGGGTGAATTGGAACAACTTTCTCCTTAGCAACAATGTAATCTGAGGCTTCGTTACCGAGATATTAACGAAAAACCGGGACGAATCACAGCGCGAGTTTGCCAGCCGTGTTCCCGCGCTAGCGGTAGTTACGCGCTACGCTTGTACTACGAAGCTCCAAACAAGTAGGTCAGCATGCATCGCAGGAAACTGTGTATGATAGCAAATAAGAAAGACGTAACAAATAAAATCATACTTTTTATCATCTGCCATTTGTTATATAAAGAGATTAATGAATGAAGCGTAAATGTAGGCAAATTATGTGTAACGTAAAAAGACGAATGCACATTTACTTTTCTGTAAATTCCTTTTTACGAATTTGTAAATTTCCTTTTCAAATAACGTGTGAACGAAAAGGTAATGTAACAGAGAATGAACGAGAAGTAATCGTAGTTCAGTATTGGCATAAAAATTCGTAGTTTAATAACGGTCAACAATGTTACTGATAAAGAATAAGTTTCTTCAAAAAGCCCAAAGAAAAACTTAGGTACAGAAACTTGCAGAATTATCGCCGGAAATAAGCCATAGCTTGCGTTAAAGTAAAAAAATAATAATCAGCAATAAATTGATTCGAACTCACCCTTTCGGAAATTCACCTGCAGTTTGCATACCTGTGTCACTAGGTCACTGAACCGATCCTAGTCATCGACGGCTGAAACGGTTTATGGCAGGGTATCGCCCAGTTCGCAGGTGATCGCAGGTATACCTCACCCGCCGAAGTTAAGGGTTCTAACGTCAAGTGCGTCCTGGTTATTCCACCGAATACGTACTCACTTCACTGTACGACCACTAACACTGCTCACCCGTCACAATCACTTAATGTATATTTAATCCAACGTGCTGTTCCTACGTTAGGAAAATTTGTGGCCTCGGAAAGGGCCGAATGTTTTCAATTTATCAGATGTTTTACGTAGCCAAACACTTGCACAGCAGCACCTGCATATACGTTATTCTGTACGTACCACGAGAACATTGCGTAATACTCCCGTGAACTGAATATCTCTGTCGCCCGATTTCTAACCGACTGACAGAATTTTTCCGAAGGGGCTTCCTCTACCCCCAAGTAGTTTCCCATCGTTGCATTGTGAGTTCACACCCACCACGACAAGATTTAGGTAAAAAGAAACCAACGATTCTAGAATAACACGTGCTTTGCAGAAGTGCAAGGAAAGAACCGTCGCGCAGTTTCACCAAGGCGTGTAGCCCGTTAATTTATTGCCAGGGTACCTACTGCGTCGAGATAGGAACCAGACATCACGTGTATCGACTTGAAAATGTCCGAAATAAAGAGGACCACCAACGTACCCGCTGCTTCGGGTTGGAAAGTACAATGTACATTGTTTTCCTCGAGGAGCAGGGAAAAAATTTTACCGACACGTGTGAGTTGTCGCTGCTTGGCTCTGGCCGACCACCCTTGTAGAGGCCGGAGCGGAATTTTCGATTATTTATGGCTCAATTTCTTCGGCCTCGTAGCAACCATGAACTCACAACAGAATTCACAATCGCCAATTTTATTACAACTCTGTGAAATTGTAGTTCTCAAGAAAATATTTCATACGTATTTTTTTTTAGTATTCCGTCAAATATCTCGGAAATTATTAGAAATATAAAAACCATATAATTTGCAATATTGTGTTTTGATATTGAATGTAGCTATATCATTAAATTCTAGAATAATCCCTTCCTTTAAACAATCTTTCGCCGACTCCTAACAGTGCGCGGTGCAGGTAAATCCAAAAAAAACACTACTGTATTCGTTGAACTCTTTTCCATAAATCATTGATACTTTGCTATAGCTTTTAATCTCATTGAAATAGTCTGGAGCGTTAGCGATACGGTCAGTCGACTGTAATAGTGGAGCGCCCGGTTCTTTTACCTGAACCGGAGCGCAGCGCTGTCTTCAATAGATTACTACTACGTTAATATGAACCGCATCGCGCTACTGATGCGCTTATTTTACGGAAAAGAGTTTAACGAATACGGTTTTTATATTTCTAATAATTTCCGAGATATTTGACGGAATACTAAAAAAACATACGTATGAAATATTTTCATGAGAACTACAATTTCACAGAGTTGTAATAAAATTGACGATTGTCAACTATGTTGTGAGTTCACGGTTGCTACGAGGCCGAAGATTTTGAGCCATAAATAACCGAAAATTCCACTCCGGCCTCTATAAGGGTGGTCGGCCATTTTTTTTTTTTTTTTTTTTTTTTT
>NW_015374224.1:25411-36203 GCF_001272555.1 Dufourea novaeangliae | reverse complement strand
CAGGACGCGGCGAGGGAGGCGGCCATCAGGGCGTCCTCCTCCAGGCGTCCGAGCGCCCACCTACGCGGCGGCCGGCCGGCGGCAGGGGGGTGGTCCTGTCGGGCGGCGGATACATCCATCAGGATGTGGAGGTGGTCGCTCATCGATTCCACCTCCTCCGCCACCCTCGACCCCGTCACGAGACGCGCGGCGGCGGGCATTGCCCACGACAAGTCCACAATGGACTCGCCCTGCACGCACGTGCTCACGGACCCACGGTTGAGCAACCGGAGGCCAGTCCCGCCGCCCACTCCTGCACGGCATCCCCCCGCGCGTCGGTCCCAGGGCTTCCCCACAGGGTGGACTTCGCGTTGAAGTCCCCCAGGACCAACGTCGGGCGCGCCGGACCACGGGACACCACGTCCCGTATATCGTCCAGCAGCGCCCCGAACGCAGCGAGGGGCATGCTCGGCGGAGCGTAGACACCGACCACAGCCAGGCGCCCACGACGCACCGCGACGAAACCGCACCCCCGCGCAATCACGCTCATGGGCACGGTTCCTTCGCTCACCGCCGCCACAGAGCCCAGCGCGTCCCCGGCCCAATCCGGGCGGTCGAGGACGCGATACGGCTCCGCGGCGACCGCCAACCCCACACCAAGCACGGCCAGGCTATGTAGGAACAAGTCCTGAGCCCGGGCCGAGTTGTTGAGGTTGGCCTGGAGGATCCGAGTGGGGGGCATGAACACTAGGCCGTGTCCATGGCCTCCCCCCGGCCGGATCCTCCCTCCTCACCGACCGGCGCCTGCGCCGGCCGATCCACCTACAGCTGCAAAGCAGCCGCACCCGGCGTCACCGCCGCACCCTTGCCAACACGACCTCCGACCAAGTGGCCGGGGAAGGGTGTTCGGCCAGGGCCAAGCAGCGTCAACTCACACGTGTCGGTAAAATTTTTTCCCTGTTCCTGGACGAAAACAATGTACATTGTACTTTCCAACTCGAAGCAACGGGTACGTTGGTGGTCCTCTTTATTTCGGACATTCTCAAGCCGATGCACGTGATGTCTGTTTCTTATCTCGAAGCAGTAGATACCATGGCCATAAATTAACGGGCTTCGCGCCTTGGTGAAACTGCGGGACGGTTCTTTCCTTGCACTTCTGCAAAGCACGTGTTATCCTACAATCGCTGGTTTCTTGTTACCTAAATCTTGTCGTGGTGGGAGTGTACTCATAATGTAACGATGGGAAACTACTTGGGGGTAGAGGAAGCCTTTTTGGAAAAATGCTGTCAGTCGGTTAGCAATCGGGCGACAGAGATGTTCACTTCACGGGATTATTACGGAATCTTATGGTGGTACGTACACAATAACGGATATGCGGATGTTGGTGTGCAAGTGTTTGGTTACGTAAAACATCTGAAAAATTGAAACCTATCGGCCCTTTCTGGGGATACGAATTTTCCTAACGTAGTAACAACACGTTGGATTAAAAATACATTAAGTGATTGTGTCGGGTGATCAATGTTAGTGGTCGTGCAGTGAAGTGAGTACGTATTCGGTGGAATAACCAGGACGCACTTGATGTTACAACCCCTAACTTCGGCTGGTGAGGTATACCTGCGATCACCTGCGAACTGGGCGATACCCTGCCATAAACCGTTTCGGCCGTCGATGACGAGGATCGGTTCAGTGACCTAGTGACGCAGGTTTGCAAACTACAGGTGAATTTCCGAAAGGGTGAGTTCGAATCAATTTATTGCTGATTATTATTTTTTTAATTTAACGCAAGCTATGGTTTATTTCCGGCGATAATTCTGCAAGTTTCTTTACCTAACTTCTTCTTCGGGCTTTTTGAAGAAACTTATTCATTATCAGTAACATTGTTGACCGTTATTAAACTACGAATTTTTATACCAATACCAAACTACGATCACTTCTCGTTCATTCCCTGTTACATTACCTTTTCGTTCACACGTTATTTGAAATCGAAATTTGCAAATTCGTAAAAAGGAATTTACAAAAAAGTAAATGTGCATTCGTCTTTTTACGTTACACATAATTTGCCTACATTTACGTTTCATTCATTAATCTCTTTAAATAACAAATGGCAGATGATAAAAAGTATGATTTTATTTGTTACGTCTTTGCTTTATACGCAGTTTCCTGCGATTCATGCTGACTTGCTTGTTTGGAGCTTCGTAGTACAAGCGTAGGGCGTAGCCACCGCTAGCGCGGGAACTCAGCTGGCAAACTCGCGCTCTGATTGGTCGCGGTTTTTCGTTAATATCTCGGTAACTAAGCTTATGATTACATTGTTGTTAAGGAAAAAGTTGTTCCAATTAACCCCCCGAGTGCCCTATGTCCGGGGCGGAGGACATTTTCGGGACACCTTGTATATATAAAAAAGTTGTCAATTAAGTTAGCATAGGTAATGTCTTCCCAAAGTGCCAAGGAGTGTGCGTGAAAACAACTCAGGTTATTGTTTATTTATGGTCGATTTCGCAAAAGGAAAACAAGGATTATACGTTTATTTTTACATTGTTGCGAAAAAGGAGAGTTATTTTGATTTTCGTGTGCAAAGTGTAGAGGAGGTGGGCGCAATTCAGACTTATTTCTATTTCGCCAGTGTGCAGTATATTTACAAATTAGGATTTAATTTAACTCCGGATGCCGGAGTGAAAGAGGCGTGTGAGTGAAGGCGACTCGGCTGCTGTGTGTAGTCGATCTTGTAGCAAAAGCGTTTCGGTTTACTGTTTAATTTCATTCATTGTCACCAATATGCATCCGACAGATCTACATTATTGTTTACTTTCAGCATTGGTTGTATTAAGTTTTTTTTTGTCTAGTTAATTTTGATTTTTTTTCTTATCACCAAAGTACAATAGATACAGCTATGGTACTATTTAGTTTCAGAATTATGTGTAACGAGTGCTCCCTAGTCAATCTAGTGTAAATCGTTCTATTAACGAAGTGCTGCGGATATATCTACCAAAGGGATGAATATGTGCACGGTGCCAAGCGCCCAAGGATACATTATAACTGTGTTCTAGCACCTTTCCGCTTGAAAGAAGGGAGGGAGCATATGTAACTGTTCCGATTACATAATTAGATATTGACACCACCGCGAGGATTCACGGTGCTCGCGATCCGCGCCATGATAGAAGGAACGCGGAGCTAATGCCCCTCTATCTAATGAGAATGCGTGCGCATCGATCCCCCCCAAGTGAACTGGGAGGACTGTATTTTTAATCCATCGTGTTGTTACTACGTTAGGAAACTTCGTGACCCCGGAAAGGGCCGATTGTTTTCAATTTTTCAGATGTTTTACGTAACCAAACACTTGCACAGCAAGAACACTCGAAGGAGGTCGATGCGAGCCCGTCGATCAGCTCCCTGCGCTGGGAAGCGAACTGATTAACACGCGATCTTAAAAGGGGTCCGTACGGCGAAACCCGGTACGTAATCGAGAGGTCAAACCGACCTGGTAAGATCGTCAAGCAGCCTTTCTTGCCCTCATTACGTACGCGCCTCAAACCGAGGAGTCAAGTGCACAAACCGCGCCTTGGCACAGCCAGAACACGGAATTTTGGGAAGTTTTTCGTTATTTAGAGTTATCAGTCGTGAACCACGCAGCTGTCAGTGTAACGTTGTATTATACATAGCCGTAAAGCCGTAGAAAGGTACAATTTCGATCTCATAGTATTTGCACCATTCCAAAGGTACACGTTTTTCGGCTCTGTACAATCGTGTGTAGATAAGGAAACGTTGAATGCGTGTTGATTCGCGTGTCCTTGTCATCGCGATCTTCGCGCCGTAACAATTCAAACTCACTAATTACTAAGGAAGTTCTCTATCTCCGCGCCATACTCGACTCGCGATACACGATCGGATTTAGCATAGTCGTAGTCTCTCTCCCGACACCGGAGATCACTCGAAATGCACGCATTGTGCTAACTGGTGAGCTTTTGGGTGTTTCAGATTGACTGGGGCGTTTTGCGTGTCTCCACTCACGCATTTTGTCCGACAATTCGGCCATATGCGTGAGTGATGCGAGAGGTCCTCAATCGTACGCGTAAGGTAAATCCCACATCCAGATTGACCGCGGCAGTAGACATTGACGACAGTAGACGCGCCTCGGGGAGAATGTTTGCATGAGTGTGGCGTATTGTTAACCAGGGATAAAGCGTAACCTACTGTCAAGTCCGTAGACGCGTGAAACATTGCCACTTAATTTCAATAGCCGGCACATCGATAAAATATTGTATACTTAAATTCCAACAGAATATACACGAAATTTTGTTACTCTTAAAATCGTCTCCAACTTTTTTCTTGTACCAACTAGATCTCTTCGCTGTCCAGTGCCTGGAGGTACGAATTAGGTAGGTCACGTGTCCAGACCCAGGGGTTCGTAACCGACCCCACGGCTAGTCGATTAGAATAAACATAAAACTAACGGTTACAGGCTGCCGCAGGCAGAGTCTGAGCCGCTTTACGGTGGTGGTCCGGAAGAGGGTCCGACCCGGTAGGGAATCGGTAGCTATGACAGACCGAAGTCTGAATGGAGGACGGGTGTGACTGAGCGAATGCCCAGACCCGGTAGCGGACAGGATGCTATAGCAGACCGAAGCCTGTAACCGTACCTTTATTCTTTTTGATATTTTGAGTAAGTAAAGTGTGCCTGATCTGTAAGACGGTTACTCTACTTTCTACTGTCGTTCCAAAGACTTTATTCAACACAGTAGAAATGCCGGATTTGTGCCTTCGGGCACAAAAGAACAGAGAGTGATGTGGTCAGTTTAGAAAATCCTAGACGGAACCTGGTAAAATGATGGTATATTCCGTTATGCTCTGGTTTTACTACAGATATGGTCTCGCGACGGACGTTTCGATGTATGATGACACGCTCTATTTTACTTCGCGCATAGACAATTGTGCACGACACACGCGCACAATGCTACAATTTCGGTCGATTAAGATAACGCGGTCCTAGATGGAGGTGCCTTGATTTCTGTCGCAGCAACCGATGATTCTGCCGATAAATCGGAAGAACATCTCGGGGGAGACACACCAAACCCCCGTGTGTCTATAGTACAAAAGACGTTGGCGAGGAATACGCGAACGTGGTCCCTACACCTCTTTCCAGCACTAGTAGACAGACGTTGATCGTGCTTCAATTGTACCCTCTGGTCGGGAACGGAGTTCTGTGGCTAGACGTCGCATCCGCCGATGGTTCTGCCGATGAATCGGAAGAACTTCTCGGGCGGAGACATGCACTTTATCTCAGTTAATCCCCAGTACAAAAGATGCAAGTGTGGAATACACGTACGTGGTCCTAATACTTGTTTCCAGAAGAGATGGATTGATATCAATCGTGCTTAATCTGACACATGCTCGGCTTCTACGTTCTCTAGTGCGTATGTCGCAGCAGCCGATGATCGTGCCCATAAATCGGAAGGACTTCTCGAGTGGAGACGCGTACCAAACCTTGATTGTCCTGCAGTACAAAAGACGAAGAAGAGGAGTATGCGCACGTGATCTCAACACCTTTTTCCTGCACCGGTAGAACAATCCCGATCGTACTTATGCCCTGACACTAACCGCGTTCGCTGTCAGGAATAAACTATTCCGGAAGGAATCGGCTGAGCATGAACTTGGTCAGTTGGTTCCTTCCTACTTATTCAAGACTGTGAAGATTCGTTCTTTCTTATGATGTACCGAAATTGTAGCATCGGTTGCTCTTACACTTTAATTAATGCGTCGGGCGAGAGACTCGGTTAAGAAGTCCAGACGACTTTAAAGATTTTGCAATACGTGCCGATCTTGATGGAATATGATAACAGATTCGATTACCCTTCGTGTTTGCTTCACCGCACGTGTCTCAAATTAAGAAGAAATTATGAAAAAGCTACTGTTACGCTGCTTTTTGACAGCTTAACGCAACCACTCTAAATTCGAGCATGGAGCGTATTGCGAATAGAACCGGACCGCCCTCTGCCCCGCAAAACATCGCTCACACACGCACTCGCAGGCACACGAGCGCTCCCAGGGAATCCCGAGAACTTGCGAACATTTAAATAGCAACTAACCGCGTCCTTTACCGCGCCGAGCAACTGCGTGCAATTACAGAGCAGTAACGAGCGTGAGGCGACACCTGACTTCGGAACCGTTTTCCCTCATCCTGACCAAGAACCGCCATGAGATATTGGACATCGGCCGATCATTTGGAATATTTGGGATAAGGGTCTCCCGCCCTGCGAGAGGACCACACCGCCAACCAACGATGGAGGAGCCGACCTCGTGAGGCGGCCGGTCGACTGCGAAGTAGGCGAACATCAGTACCAACGGAGTCGGATCATATTGGCAGTGACCGTCGCCTCCCTCTGCACAGGACTCTCAACGGAGATGGCAGCAGGAGAAACCCAGCATTGGGGGAACACAAGCGCGTCCAGGGGACCAAGCACCGTACTCCAACCCGATTCCAGCAGAGTTTCTGGGAGATTCGCGGTGGGGGCACGGGGAACGAAACGGTTGAGTAACAGGGGAAGGGGGGTCTGTTATCGGCCGTAACCCGTAACGTTCACCGATATGTCGCGTTTCGCGGCTCTTATCGCTCATAGGGGGCTACTTCGCGAGCGAAAAGCGACTCGCGGCGTGTGGCCATCTCGAGGCAAACGGCGATACCGCGCTCTTGACCGCCGTATCCGCGTGATCTCCCCACCTATTTCCTGTTACGGCGGGCCGCTCTAGTGACGTTACATCATAATTTATAATTAAATAACATCTTAATAAATTTATTTTTCGTAAAAATGCTTACTGTTATTGTTATAGTATAAAGTAGAAAAACTATATTATTTCAATGCTTTTTTATGTTTTCCTTTCGATAATTCAATTTTACAATACATTTACAACAAAAATGATTAATTAAAGGAATACTTACCTTGAGTTTATGTCCTGTTTATAATCCTGCCTAAGAATTGAGAGCTGGTTTATGACCGTCACAGCCGACGACCAACGACAAAATGTGCCTGTCTATTCGTTTTTCGATCGTCACCCGACGGTGACTTTCAGAGTGACCTAGGTCAGATTATCGTTGTCGGTCCCAGTCATAACAACACTCGTCGGTCTGCTTTGACTACCAGTGCATGCTACGTGCGTGACCTTCTTCGCACAGAAATACCAATTCCACCTTCTTATTCGGTCATTCTCTTACATTCGGCCATCCTGCAATTGATCTGTCCTCAGACATAGAGTCTACAAAAAAAAACAACGTTGATATGTGACAAAACTCCCATAGTGAGCCATATTTAATAGCGTGGGCATATATTTAAACATGAAATGGACTTATTCTTGCAGAAGTAAGTGGAGAGAGAAAATGATCTTTCCTCGGGACTTTAATTTCCTGGTTTCATTTTATTTCTCTTTTTTTTTCTTTTCACCTAGTAAAGTGGCAACGTTTGCCTAACGTGAGCGACGTTCGCCCTACTTACAGGAATGGCAACGTTTGCCTAGCTTGAGCGACGTTCGCTCTGCTTCAAGGAATGGCAACGTTTGCCTAGCTTGAGCGACGTTCCCTGTACTTCAGGGAGTGGCTACGTTTGCCTAGTTTGAGCGACGTTCGCTATACTTTAGGGAGTGGCAACGTTTGCCTAGCTTGAGCGACGTTCGCTGTACTTCAAGGAGTGGCAACGTTTGCCTAGCTTGAGCGACAAGTGAGACTTGCCGAAGCCACTTAATTGCCAATTGCAAAAAAACGGGCCCCTGCCCCTCTTTTCTGGAGCGAGCTTTCGCAGGCATTTCCGGATGACATCGCGATGGCTTGTTTGCGCGAATACATTTTAGAGTAAATGTACTCAACTTCTTACTCGTCAGATTCTGCGCCGTCGGTACCGCCTTGCACCGTTATCCACCGTTTCAGTCTATCGGCAGCGGCTACGGTACGTTTGCCTCTCGATCTTTCCCTCAGATCCTCCACCTCGTACCGATCGTTTAGCAGGACTTTGACGATTCGAAAAGGTCCCTTAAACTTAGCTAGTAATTTTCGGTTACTCCCAGTAGCCGCTTCACTGGTCACTTCCAACATGACGAGATCGCCCCTGTTGTAAAGGGTTGCCGCCCTTCGTGTCGTGTCGTAATATTCTTTCTGCTTCCGTTGCGACACCGAAATATGTCATTGCATCTGTTCTCGAAGCTGCTGTAGGTCCACGCGATCTATCTCCTCCTGCACCTTACTTAACAACCATCCTTCCGCGGGACTCTTTGTTTCATAACCAATGAGTGCCTTGGCAGGTGTCGTGCCTATGCCTTTGTTCAAGCACGTGTTCAGCGCGCTCTGAACTCTTTTGACGTAGTCGTCCCAGTGCGACGGATCCTTGCCTGCAGTTGTCGCTGCTATTATCGTCCTGTTTTATCGTTCGCATTGTCCGTTAGTCCTTGGAGTGGCAACTGCGTTAAGTATATGTTTGATCCCATATGCTTCGCAGAAGGTTCTAAACGACCTTGAAGTGAAAGCTGTCCCACGGTCACTAATTATTCTAGTTGGGCATCCAAAAAGATATATAATGTTCATTAGGCTTTTCGCAACGTACCGTATCTTTTGATTTTTCAGGGGCTCAATGATGACAAATTTAGTGAAAGCGTCAACTATCACCAATAAAAATTTATTCTGTCGACGGCTTGTCTCAAAAGGCCCTACATGGTCAATGTGTATTGTGTGGAATGGAATAGGAACTTTCTCAATCGGATTCAATTTACATTGTGACTTTCCTTTCGTGTTCTTATAGCACGCGCAATTCAGACACGCTCGTACATATTTAAGGATGAATCTTCTCATTCCGGCGAACCAATAATTTTGTTTAACCCTCACCAAGGTCTTTTCTACGCTCAAGTGTCCTGCGTCGTCATGACATAACCTACATATTTGCATCCTAGCATTTTTAGGTACCACCCATGCCTTAGATCCATCTTCTAAGCGCCTGTAAATTTTGTCATTCTTAATGGTGTAGCTATCGAAGTACTGCTTACTGTCATTTGTCCGCTTGCCTGCCAACATAGTTCTGATTCTACTCAATTGTTCGTCTTGTAGTTGTGCGGCCAGTATCCAGTCAGCTTCGGTCAAATCTATACGGTCGACTTCTAATTCGACAGACAGCGGGTTGCGGCTTAGCGCATCCACGTGTGCCATCCTGGTTCCTGGACGATACTCAACGTCGAACGTGAAATCTTGCAGCTGCTGCCGATTGTACGGCTGCGGCGCCACCCGAGCGGCCTGAGCCGTTGGCCCAGCACGGCGAGCGTCGATGCCTGCGTGACGCTCAGCGACGACGACCTTGATTCGTCGTCGACTGTTTCCGCGGCGTCGATCTGCTCCGACGCCGTCGGGCCTGGCGCGGCGACGGGCCGCAAGCGGGGGCGTCCCTCGACAGTGGGGGAATATGGGGGTTTGGCGGAGGCCAAGAGGCGGCTCCTGGAGCTCACGATCCAGGAGCGTCAGCTACGGCTGGAGGCGGCGGTGGAGGACGCGACGGTGCTCCCACGACCGGTGCCCAGGTCGTGTAAGCCGCTGCCTTCGGGGGCCGAGCTTGCCGCAGAGATGCGGCATGTAGGGGACGTACGTCCGCTGTCTGCGGGAAGCGGCACTGCGTATTAAGTATGCGGCCGCCGAGCAGGCAAAGCGGACGACGGTCTCCGAGCGGGAGATCGAGATAGAGCGCGAGCTCAGGGAGCTCCACGCTCGGCTCGCGGCCGCGGGGGCGTCGCCCCCCGCGCGTGCCGACGCGGGCAGCGGTCGCCCTTACCGTGGCCCCAGGCAGCCAGACGGCGTATTCCGACGTCATGTGTCGGGCTGTGGCCGGGGTACAACTGGTGGAGGTCGGGATTACCGACCGCCGCTACCGGAAGGGTCAGACGGGGTCCTCCATTCTGGAGGTCCCCGGACCGGAGAGAGCCGCGAAGACTGACGCCCTCGCGGCCCGCCTAGCCAGGGTCTTCCGCGGCGCCGACGTCCGCGTCTCGAGGCCGGAGAGGACCGCGGAAAGGCGGTTTACCGGTCTCGACGAGTCGGTGACCGCGGAGGCCGTGGTGGCGGCGGTCGCCCGTGTCGGCGGCTGCGCGGCTGCCGAGGTCCGTTCCGGCGAGATCCGCCGAAACGCGTCCGGCCTTAGCACCGTATGGGTGCGCTGCCTCCTCGCGGCCGCGGGGCGGCTGACGACGGCCGGCGAGGGTCATATGGTCCGGGACTGCGCGGCGGCCCCCCAATGCCCGGTCTGTGTCGACCTGGGTCGGCCGGCGGACAACAAGCTGGGCAGCAAGGGCTGCGCGCCTCCGTCGTCCCGACGGGGCCGAGGGGGGCGTGGCGCGGCGACGGTGACGGCGCCGACGCAGCGGGGGGTGAGCCTGCCGACTAGCTCGGCTGGCGACCCGTCTCCGACGCCGTTCGCGGAGGAGGGAGGATCCGGCCGGGGGGAGGCTATGGTTGCGGACTAGCCTTCCCCCCTATGGTCCGGATCCTCCAGGCCAACCTCAACCACGCGGCACAGGCGCAGGACTTGTTTGTCCATAGCCTGGCCGAGTTGGGGGTTGGCCTGGCCGTCGCTGCCGAGCGGTACCGCGTCCTTGACCGCTCCGATTGGGCGGGGGACGCGCTGGACTCCGTGGCGGTGGTCGGCGACGGGGCCGCGCCCCTGAGCGTTTTGTCGCGCGGGTGCGGCTTCGTCGCGGCGCTGTATGGGCGCCTCGCGGTGGTCGGGGTGTATGCCCCTCCGAGCATGCCCCTCGCGGCATTTGAGATGCTGTTGGACGGGATCCGGGACTTTGTGTC
>NW_015374224.1:24568-25343 GCF_001272555.1 Dufourea novaeangliae | reverse complement strand
CGCCGCCGCGCGTCTCGTGTCGGGGTGGAGGGTGGCGGAGGAGGTGGTGACACTTAGTGACCACCTCCACATTATTTTTTATGTTTCCGCCGCCCCTCGATACCACCCCGCTCTCTGCCCGGACGCTGGCCGGCCGCCGCGTAGATGGGCGCTCAAGCGCCTGCAGGAGGACGCGCTGATGGCAGCGGCCCTCGTCGTGTCCTGGCCGGAGGCTCCGGCCGGACCGGTCGCGGACGTCGACAGGGAGGCTGAATGGTTCCGGGAGGCAATGGCGTTTGCGTGTGACGCAGCCATGCCCCGGGTCAGGAAGCCCCCTAGGCGGGCCTCGTATTGGTGGAGTGACGAGATCGCTGCGCCGCGTGACGTGTGTCACGCGGCGCGGCACCGCTTCACCGGGGCCCGCCGGCGACGGAACCGCGACTTGGCGAGGGAGCACGAGCTCTACGGGGTCTACCGGCGAGCGACGGTGAACCTCTAGATCGCCATCGGGGAGGCCAAATCCCGTGCCTGGGGTGAGCTTCTCGAGACGTTAGACCGTGACCCGTGGGGGCGCCCGTATCGCATCGTCCTGGGACGCATGCGGCCGGCGATGCCCCCGGTCACGGAGTCTCTCGACCCCCATGCTCTCGAGCGTGTCGTTGAGACATGATCATCCCACACGCGTCCTCGGGCCCCGACTCATGCGGCTGTTTGACAGCTGCATGATGTCGGGGCGGGTCCCGCTGCCCTGGAAGCGGGGCCGGATGGTCCTCGTCCCGAAGAAAGGAAAGCCCGC
>NW_015374224.1:22953-24340 GCF_001272555.1 Dufourea novaeangliae | reverse complement strand
CTTTAACACCATCCGCTGGGACACGATCCGGGAGGCGCTCCGAGAACACGGGGTGCCTCCGTATCTCCGGATCATGCTGCAGGACTACCTGTCGGACACGGTGATCGAGTACCCCGGCCACGGTGGCGCAATCGTGCGGCGGAGGGTCAACCGAGGCGTTCCACAGGGGTCCGTTCTTGGACCCCTACTGTGGAACGTGGGGTACGACTCGGTGTTGCGCGGGATCCTCCCGCCCGGTGTGCGTGTCGTCTGCTATGCGGACGACACGCTGATCATCGCGGTCGGGAGAGAGTGGACGGGGACGATCCGCATTGCGGAGGTGGCGGTGGCACTCATCGTCGCCAGGATCCGGGACATGGGGTTGCAGATCTCGCCGCCAAAGACGGAGGTAGTCATGTTTCATGGACTGCCTCTGTCGCGGCGGGTCCCCAGGCTTTTGTCCGAGTAGGAGACGCCTGTGTCCGGGTCGAGGGACGTATGAAGTACCTCGGCCTCGACCTGAACAGCCGCTGGCGCTTCGAAGGACGCTTCGATCGTCTGGTCCTCCGGATTGAAGGCGTGGCGACCCTGTTGGGTCGTCTGATGCCCAATCTCGGGGGCCGGAGGAGAGGGTCCGCCGCCTCTACATGGGGGTGGTGCGAGCGATGGCCCTATACGGGTCACCCGTGTGGGCCCGCAACCTGATGGCCCGCCGGCGGGGCCGGCAGCTACTGCGGCGCATTCAGCGCCGCATGGCCATCAGGATCGCGAGGGGATACCGCACCATCTCCCATGCGGAGGCTGACGCCGATCTGTATGGGTGTCTGCAGGGCCTCCGCCGGAACGGGGTCGACCCGTTGGACGACGCGGTCGAGGTGATGAAGCGCCAGTGCCGGCGACTCGCTCGCGAAAAGTGGCGGCGCCAGCTGTATGACAGCGGCGCCGCCCGGCAGCGAGCCGTGGGCGCGGTCCTGCCCGTCCTTGATGGATGGCTGCACCGTCGGTACGGCAGGCTATCCTACCGGCTCACGCAGGTGCTGACCGGGCACGGATGCTTCGGGGGGTACCTGCAGAGGGTTGGAGCCGAGGCGACGGCAAAGTGCCACCAGTGGAGCGCGGAGGTTGACTCCGCGCAGCATGTGTTGGAGGAGTGCCCGGCCTTTGCCAGGGAAAGGCGGGCACTCCGTTTAGAGATAGGGGGAGACTTCTCGCTCCCGGCCGTGGTTGCGGCCATGGTGGGGAGCGAGAGGTCGGGGAGTGCGGTGTCCTCCTTCTGCGAGACCGTCGTCTCGCGGAAGGAGGACGACGAGCGGGACCGCGAGGCGCGCGATCCTGCTCGTCAAGGGAGGAGGAGAGCGAGGCGGGGTCGGGGTCGGGGCGGTGGGGCCCGCACAGCCGACCCCGACGA
>NW_015374224.1:0-22934 GCF_001272555.1 Dufourea novaeangliae | reverse complement strand
TGGACATCGGGAGCCGGAGCTTCGGCTCCTGTGGCTCCCGCCTTCGCGCGCGCATCCACCGGGGCCGCTGATGCAGTCGGGGTGGGGTCCCCGGCTGCATCCAAAACGGCCCGGTAGTGCCGGCGTCGGAGTGCAGCCCTCTGACGCTGGCGGAGTAGTGAAGGGAGGGTGACCGGGGTATAGGTCACCTCTGGGGGGCGTTCGATCGCCCCCACGGAACGGGCTCTCCGATAAGGGGAGCACTGGCGCGGCGTTGGCGATGCGTTCATACGAGATATACGCTACAACTACCATTTTTCCGTCATTCTTACGCTGCATTAACATGGCGCCTACGCCTAACGAACTGGCGTCCGTATGCAATTCTGTTGCCAGGGTTGGATCGAATATCGCTAGGACTGGTCGGGTATTTAGTGGGTGAGAGTCCCACACTACCTCGGAGTCCCACCCCAGGACTCCGAGGTGTGCATAATGTATTTCCCCCGCGAAAAAAAAAAAAAAGAAGACTGGTCGGCTCATTAACCTACTTGTTACTTCTTGGAACGCGTGTTCCTGCGGATCCTTCCAAACCCATGGTTCGCTCCTACGAGTAAGTCTGCTGAGAGGCTCCACAAGTGTTGCATATCCCTGAATAAATTTTCGGAAGTAACTGGCCATGTTCGCTCCTACGAGTAAGTCTGCTGAGAGGCTCCACAAGTGTTGCATATCCCTGAATAAATTTGCGGAAGTAACTGGCCGAACCCCGTAACTGCCTAATTTGTTTTACGGTCGTCGGAGCTGGCATTTGCGCCAGAGCCTTAACCTTCCTTTCGCCCGGCCTAATTCCTTCTTCACTAACATCTCGTCCCAAATAATCAATCCGTGATTTGAAAAATGCGCATTTACTTATTTTAAGCGTAAGATTGTGCGCTCGAAATTTGTCTAGGACGCTTTGCAAATGCCGCAAACCTTCCTCGACGCTTTTTGACGGAATTATAACATCGTCAAGGTATGGATAGGCAATAGTATTTTTTAGCGGTCCTAGCACTAAATCCATCAGTCGTTGAAAAACTGCAGGGGCGTTTGTGAGGCCGAAGGGCATCCGTAAGAATTCGTAGTGCCCTTCAGGGGTAACGAACGCTGTTTTTGGTATAGATGTTTCTTCAACCGGAACTTGATAATAGCCCGAAGCTAAATCTAGCGTTGTGAAGTACCGGTTGCCGCCCAGCCGATCTAACTGGTCGTCTATTAATGGTAATGGATATCTATCCTTAATTGTAATCGCATTCAACTTGCGATAATCGATACACATCCGGTAATCGCCGGTTTTCTTATTTATTAGGATAATCGGACTCGCGTACGGTGAGTGTGATTCCCGAATTATTTGGTTGTCCAGTAATTCTTTTATCATATCCCTAAGAATTGTTTTTTCTGTTTCGGCCATACGGTACGGGTGGTAAGTTATCGGTGTCTCTGTCATGCATCTTATTACAAGGGATGCCGTGTTTGATTTACCGAGCTCTCGCAGAGACCGAGATATTCTATCGCCGAATTCATCAAGCAATTTCGTGCTGTCCTGCCTCTCCTTCGCGGTAATATTACCAAAGTCGAGTTCTCCGCTGTGATCTTTCCCGTCCACTATCTCAAAGACTTCCGCCGTGTTCCCGATAGTCTTCAACACAAGCTGGTGTTGCTTCTTAATCATTACTATGTGTTCCTGATCTAAGAAATCTCTGCCTATGATTATATCGCGTGTCACAAATTCGTCTGGTCGTAATTTGATGTGTACTATCTTATCTGAAAGAACTTGTGTGTCCCGAAAATCCTTTCAACGCGACGGTCGTGGTAGTGTGTACGTGCATTTTGAATTTAGTAACAAGAGATGAGCGGATTATCGTGCAGGCGCTGCCGGTATCAATCAGCCCTTTTATTTTATAGTTATTAATATGTACGTTTTGTTCATAAATGTTGATTTTTGGATTTGTCGATACCGTTACTACACAAGCGTTCCTGGCAGATGGGCATTTATTGCTCTCGTGTCCTAGCCGTCGGCAGTTCGTACACTCGACTCGCGGTTTAACGCAATTCTTTGCGATATGCCTCATCTTGTTACAATTGAAACATGTTACCGGTCGTGTAGCTAATTGACTGTCTATCTTTTGATCTACTTTTGTAGGCGCATTCGACGGTCCCGATTTGTGTGAACGATCCCGGAATTTTGTCACAAAAGCTGTTTTTTGGAAAGTGGTTTTCGCCGGTATTACGCCCATGGTATTCATAAACGCGTACAACGAATTAGCGCCGGTGTACTGGGCTGATCGTATTGTCCGCGCTATACTTTCATCTTTTATTCCGCCGATAACTAGGTCGATAATATGATTATCGGGGATAGCAATATTTAACAGCCTTATCTTACTCAGCTTAGAAAAACAGTAATCACCTAACGATTGCCCCGGCGTAGCCTCGTAATTTGCGGCATCTTTAAATAATTTGTCGAAAGGTACTGACTTACGGAACAGTTGGAGGAGAGCACTTTTCGAGTCGTCCCATATAGCCGTTACCTGTCTGGTGGTGTCATACCACGTGCGAGCATGGCGTCGTAGTCGTCCTGCTATCAATCTCATGATAGACCTCCCGTCCCATTCATATTGTTGAGCCAGTTCGTCGATGTACTCTACCCATCGCTCCACCGTCAGTTCGTCTTGCGCTGGATCGAAAACAGGAATCATTTTGTCATCCCTAGCCTGTATGTTCGAACGTTGTTCCAACGGTCGGGTACGTTGTACGTCTTGGATCATCTTTTCTAATTGCTCGATGCGTTCCCGTTGCTTGGTCTCGACTGACGAACTGCGAGAACTCTTCCTTCTCTTACTTGCCCTCCCAGAGTCCGAACTATGACGTCGCGACCTATGACGGCCCATATTTCACTCTTCACGTTGCAATAAAGCAACACGGAAAACAGTAACTGTATTTCAGTACACAAAGTTAAGCAGGTACAGTATCAACACTTTGTCATTCGTTTGTGTGCACCACTTACACTTCACTTCGCAGATTACGCGGTGCGCGACTGTTATCCCACTTCTGAATTGTTAGAAAAGAACGTTATACGTGAAAGGCTGCGATTTTACCGTCTCTTTATTGTTAGAAAAATAATACACTCATATGTATATATTGATAATCCTGCCTAAGAATTGAGAGCTGGTTTATGACCGTCACAGCCGACGACCAACGACAAAGTGTGCCTGTCTATTCGTTTTTCGATCGTCACCCGACGGTGACTTTCAGAGTGACCTAGGTCAGATTATCGTTGTCGGTCCCAGTCATAACAACACTCGTCGGTCTGCTTTGACTACCAGTGCATGCTACGTGCGTGACCTTCTTCGCACAGAAATACCAATTCCACCTTCTTATTCGGTCATTCTCTTACATGTGGATGGGAATTATTAGTAGAAACTTCATACTTTTTCCCTCCTAGAGTCACCCCCTCACCTTTCTATTATTTGAAAAGATGAGACGTTATAGAAATAATACAGGGATGCCATACCCGTTAGGACAAGTCAGGGTTAAGGTACAGATCATAAAATATTAATACTATTACAAAAAAATTATTTTATTTCCTTATTTGACACCACATGATTATTCAGAATATTAGCTTAAACAGCCATGTACATATCACACGAATTCTCTAGTGAAATGACAATGCGGTGTATTAAAAAAGAATTAACTATGGCATCGAACCGCAAAATCGTCTCTTGAACTGAACTCGAAGAGGATTTCATTTAACGCGAGAAACACTTTGAATAGCGGTATCTACCATAAAGTTACGCTCAAACGAACAGCTCCTTTAATCGCAATCGGATTAGGTTTCAAAGAAGAAGGGTAACCAGAACCAAGAAGATGAGAGCACAACTTGGAGGATAAAAACAATCAATGGTTAATCGTAAACAGAATAGAATTCCTTGATATAGTAACTTGAGAGTATATGTATCAAAAGAATGTCCTGGTATATAGATATGTATTCAAGATTGTTTCCTTCGAGAATATGTCTGAACTGTCATTAATAAAATAAAAAAGAAATTGAAATTGTAGTTTATTAAAGAATCTCTTCGCCAAACAATAGCTTACGTCTAACATTGTAGGAAAAAGAAAATGCCAAAAAATATAATTCATTCAATTCCTCAGACACCCAAACAGTTTATTGCACTTTATTTATACTTTACTACATGACAAACAGCATAATTTATAACAAAAAGTACTTACCTAACACTGTCAACATAAGTTTTCAAACGTTCTACTGCAAAAACAAGAAGATAAATGTTTATTTTAAATGAAATATACGTCTTTGATAAAATAACTGCAACTTAATTAAATATAAACAAACAAAAAATAATGTATTTTCTTATCGGCCAGACGTCGACGCTATACCCTCACTCCAATCAACAGATAAGGTAGGCTATAAAAGGTCTCTCACTCAACAACAAACAGTTCTCGTATTCAATAATGACAGCATGAAGACAGTTGTAATATTCAATTCCAATATTCAGCATTTAGCATTCGACAGTACATATTCAGTTAAAGCATTATACAATTCAGTGCGTACATCTCTGATTTTTTAAAACGATCAACTGCGCTATTTCATCCGCTACAGTTCAATTAATAATATTATTATAAAATGGAATAAAGTCCCACGAAATAAGACCATCAAACACCAATGCTGTGAAATTTTTTTTTTTAATGATAGTTGAATTTTAGTATCATTGTTTAATAACACTGTTCAACTCGATTTTTGATCTGCAATATCCGAGGTAGATCCTTATAGAGTTTCTCGTCCAGATCACGAATTTGGAAGCAGAATTTTTCCATATCCATCAGTTTTTAAGAAACTGCCGATTTTGGCCAAAAATGACATATTGCGTAAAAAATACAAAAACGCTAGAAAGTTCAATTTAATCATGAAAGATAGATGAAAGTCTTCTGAATATAACACTATATATAGTTATAAAATTGTGTGACTTTTAATGGTTGCAAATTGCCATGAAAATTTAAAAAAAGAGCCGCTGTGTGTACTTCCTATGCACTATTTTGGCATTTTTACGCAAAAGTTTTTGCCCAGCACGAATTTGTTACATAGTATCGAATTCTGTAGACATTTCTGAGGAAAAAACCACATAGAGAAAGTTTCGGAACGGTTTTTAATTCGAACAGGTCGGGAAAATATTCGTTGGCAACGTGTGCGTCTGGGCGGCGTTTCGCCGCCACGCGGCCAATGCTCGCTTACCACGACTATTCAGTGCCGTAGCTACGTGTAATCGGCAGTGATAGTACTGTCCAATGGGTGCTCCCTTGTCGTATGTATAAATGTTTGATGTTTTCCATGTATTCTTGGATACTAGTCCCGCAATTGTAATTAACTTTTCCCATTCCCTTTCGGTTTCAAATCATTTCAACATTCGTGTCTGTGTAGTGAACCTGATCGTACGTGTGTTTACATCCGTCGCTTGCGAGTCCCGCCGAGTTGTGTGTTGTGTTTAATCCCATAGTCGTGTGTAACATATCCTGTGAATAACATTCAAGCAGTGATAAACGTGAATAATTTATGAACAGTAGTGAAAACCAGCAAACAGAAATTTCTGAGTACGGGGATCTCATCTCAAAGGCCCACAGTCAGACTACCGAAAAGAAAAGCTCCACTATACTATGGATATCAACAAACAGTCATATGCCTCCGCGACGCAGAACAACACATACCCTACCAAAGATCAATGAGTGACAAGGACAAACATCTCGAACCATTTAACTCTTTAGGATTAGGTGGGTTAAAAACTGTCCCACTTTTTGTTTAGCTCTTTATGCATGGTAGGATATATTTTAACCCACCTTGAAAAGTTGAAGTTACTCATAGTCATACAGTTTAATATTTTATTTTTATATAATTTTTGTTATATGAAAAAAAATTCTGTGCAACTAGGGTTTTTATTTTCTTTAAAATCGTGTGCCTCAAACAGTTAAACGATGATAATAACTCCAATAAACTGACGTTCATTAACCCCCTAAAAACCATCAACACTGTGACCAATACTCAGCCGCATGTAACAGTGACCGAAAAGCAACACCTCACTCCAAGAAAAAGACCGCACTCTACAACCACAGAAGAGAATTCAGATATTATTCAAATCATCGAGAAAGAATTATCTCCGAACTTAAAAGAAAATACTACCAGCCATAAACAAGATCGCACTATAGAAACGAAGAAACCGACACGTAGTCAATCACTATCAAAAACAATCAGTAAAATTGAAGATATTCTTGATCCTGCGAAAACTGATTTGAATAACGTAAATAACAACTTCGTATTAAACTATAAACAATTCAGAAGTTTTCTTGAAAACTCCTTCGGCATGGAAAACCCAAGAGACATCACCAAGGATTATACAACTGATTTAAACTCATAAATATGATAAAAGAAATATATCCACTTTTGAAAGAAAGAAGTATAAAAAACAGATTACACCGACTGACCAAGAAACTAAAAGAAGAACGTACAGACACTAAAAGTGAAGAACCAAGAGCGACCTCGCGTGACCCCTCAACGTCTTGGGCCTCGGAAACGGATAGTGATAATTTTTACTAAATTTTTACTAAAATTAAAATCTCAACCTACACTCAACTCTCAACCATGAATACTTCTACATCACAGTGAAATATTAACGGCGTGACACAAAGATTTGAAAACTTAATAATGTTAATTAATAAGGAAAATCCCGATATAATATGTTTGCAAGAAACCAATTTCAAAGACACTTATGTTAACAATATTAAAGTTTATACAGCATGTCATAAAAACCGAACTATCTCATCCAGGGTAAGTGGTGGAGTCGCTATATATGTCAAAAACAATCTCTCCTTTTATAATATTCAAATACAAACAAATTTGGAAACAGTTGCCATCCGACTATCCACTCCCACTAAATTAATCCTGTGTAACTTCTATCTGCCAAATAATCACAATTTGAGTTCAATAGAACTTTCAAACTTGTTAAATGAACTCCTAAAACCTATGCTACTTGTCTGTGACTTTAATGCTCATAGCACGCTATGGGGTTCATACAAAAATGATGATAGAGGTGAACTAATTGAAAACCTAATTGATAATTCTGATCTCGTTCTTTTAAACTCTGGTACACCTACACATTTAAATACCGCAAATGGACTTCTAAGGATTATTGATCTATCCTTATGTTCTAGCAATATTGCACATTTATGGGAATGGGAATCCCTTCCCGAATTGTATGATAGTGACCATATTTCTATCTCCCTTACCTCTCACATCACTCACCATAATAAAACTCAAACCCCAAACCGACTAACACAAGACAAATGGATATTGAAAAAAGCAAATTGCACAGTTTATACCTCCGAAATAATAAAAATTATTCAAAATCTACAAATGATCCACGCACTACTTGATGGATGTGAAATCTTATGGTTAATAATTGGATTATATTCTCCTGATTGTAGATTTAACGCAGCTAGAAACAATCAATAATAAACAAATACATAAACTGATTATATGTGGTGTATAGAAGAGGAAACTTAATATGTACGAATTTTATTCCATATTTCAGAATGTTCGGGTTAAAATACTTATTTCCTGACATCTTTGTATATTTTAATAGAAAATTCGTATTAAATGCAGGCATGTTTAAAAAAAAACAGTCGATCAAGCGAAGTCATCGAAAGGTTTGCAAAATATTTTTGCATATCCGAGCAGAATAAAAATAACGGGAAAATTTTATTTTATTATCATCGTTAGAACCATTGATAATATTGACTCTAGTAGATGCGTCGACGCCAAAGTCGTTGTCTCCCCATAGGAAAGAGGCGCCTCGTGTTTAGTTCTCTCTCTCTCGCTACGGGAAATTGCTGTGCCGGAAATTGAGTGGCGGAACTCCCCGTGAGTCTTTGACGTTGTCTGACAAATTGAAAGTTACTGCTACTGGCGAATACGTTCGACAATATTTTATAATTCCAACGTGAATAATGCTCTAGGCTACAGGTTTATTTAGCATTTCCGAACGGATCTGATCGGTACGATGGAGAAATAACATTTGTTTACTTAGAATTTTTTCAAAATTTAGTTATAGTTTAGTCTGAGTTAACTAAAAACGGTTAAATGTTTCGTAAGCGAGTGACGATATGAAACAGTTATTCTTAAAAATATTTTTAGATACAGAAGTGGACATTACATAGTGCATAAATAGTTTCTCTGTAGATACAGTGGTGGGAAAAAATTTCAGGTCAACCTGATTTTTTTAAGTGGAGGGACATTAAAACACACTATCATATTATAAGGAGCAAAATTATAGAAAATAAGTGAAATATGTTTAGTTAAAATTCTAAGTTACTTTACTACAGTCTATAGCCTGTTAGTATCAGATTTTTATGCGCCTTCGACTTGATAAATTTCGTTTGTTACTAATACTTCGATGCGGAGAGTTAAAGTGATTTTTTCTGAGACATCTTGCATAACAACTGTAATTGACGATTATGAATAGAGGGTGTTAGGGTAAAATAGTGATACTAAGTGAAAATAAGTGTAACTTATTTATTTCCCGTATAAAAAAGAAAATATTTTACCATAACAGTCTTATATGGTTCACTAAGAAAAATATGTATATAAAAAAATGATTTTGCAATTATCGTTGGTATAAAATTAAAAACTAATTTGTGATTCCTTCTTACCCGATCATTGGATAAAATGGTTATACAAATTTAATGAATATAATTATGACATGTGAATAATGCAACGCTTCGATACTTACAATTAGTGCAAGATTCATGCCACCAATTTAAGCACATGAAACAATGTATCTAGACCTCCAAAAGAAGATCTAAATACAAATCATCATATCCAGGACACATAATAATGTCAACAATTTCTTTATCTTTTATTACCTTTTCTTTTTCACTTTTAGTATTTTTTTTCTGCAAAGTACATAAATAATTAAAATGCATAAATTATACTGCAAATGAATCATTCTGGGATGATGACAAGTTCGTGATAACACCACAATAAAAGCGAGTCATGAAATGTATTTTAAACCACGATGTGATATTCAATTTTGCACTCTTATAAACGCCGAAATTCAGTTCCCCATGTAGAACTTACTATTATTTAAGCTTCTATTCACTAATTTATGATGTGAAACTATTATAACCCAGACGTGAAATCGTGATTTCGTTCTAACTTTCGACGGACGATACAGTTAGTTTTCATTACTTTATTTCCTTCGTCCGTGCATTTTAGTCATTTACGAGACCGGCCCCTTGCAATTTCAATTTCGTTAACAAAAGGGAATAATAGACAAAAGACTCGAACATTTGGTCTGCAGTCCGCCACATGCGCACAGTAACCTGGGACCCATCCGCGCCGGGCCTTACCGGAGCGTGCTAACTATGGTCTGTTTTTCGAAAGATGATGCCTGGGAGGTTGGCCTGCCTCGGCGCGTGGCCTGGCGGGGATCCAACGTGAGCTACGTATTTCGTGCGACGTTGTGACGGTCTCAATGCCACTGTGTGTCTCTTTCCAACCTTCAACACTTCAGCACGAGAGCCTCTCGCTCAGACGCTCGGTAAACCAACTTCCTTCTTTACGTATTAATTTAATCCCCTTTTAGTATGTTGCTCAATATTTGGGTACAATACATTCTTTCAAAAGAAATAAACTTTTTCTTATTCATGTATTTTAACATTTGACGTGTGAAAAGGTTCTGCGTCTCATCAACATACTCCGCCATTTCCAGACAATGGATGATTGACGGCCACGTGCCGAACGCAGTCCCCACTCCTTGAGATTATAGGTAGGTCCTTCTCGAGAGGTGTGTAATACGTGTGATGGAGACAGACGACCGTAGGCGAGGACTCACGTCGACGGTCGCACGTCATTGGCTAAGACGCGAAGAGTGAGAGAGACACAAGTGCCGTAGGTGTCTCGCGATCGCGGCAACACCGCGAAAACTCGGGCCTACCTGTCAGGCATCATCTTTCGAAAAACAGACCATAGCATACAATATGGTCACAAACCCTACCGTTAAGAGACTAGAAAATTCGTCGTAGTCCAGTCACACCGTGAGCACGTGCGCGATATTTTTCTGGCGTCCGCTTCGCCCTGAAGAAAAGGTTTTCCACCTCCACGTCACTTGGAAAATCCCAGGAATGTGCCTTCCCCTTCAGGGCATAACCAATAAGGAGGTGAATTTTGGTAACGCCTTCAGCGAAATTGGAAGAAGCGCGACGTCACACGAAACTCGACAATTCTTTCGTACTCGATCATCATTCGTATTCAATTATTCGCAAACATTCGTAATCGTATCTCGTATCGACAAGAGTCACACTGACTCAAATATTCCTAATTCGATCGTTCACGCACTCGTATCGACAAGTCACGTATTTGTATTTCGTTCACTCGCACGCACTCGTATCGACAAGAGTCACTCGGACTCAAAGATTCGTATTCATTCGCAAACACTCGTTTCGACAAGAACATTCGTATTCGATCATACATTCGTACTCGTACCTCGTATCGACAATCACGCACTCGTTTCGACAAAAGTTTTGGAATCAAAACATTCATTCGCCAACACTCGTATCGACAATTCAGTATTCGTATGCGAGCAGTCATTCGAAAAGTCACGCATTTTTCGATCATTCGACAAGTCACGATCACAATACTCGCGAATCATCAGCTCCACCGGTCGAGCAATTATATAATTTATTTTCACTTAGAGAATATTGAAACAGTTGCCTAATATTAATTTGATAGGCAACAGTCGCAACTGTACGCGTACGACGACAGTCGAGCCTGGAATTTACAACTCCAGGCGGATTCGAAAGAGAATCCGCGCGGACGGACGCGACATGCATCATCTAATGTCTACTTTACCATGTTAAACTATGTTAGCGACTAATATGCAAAGATATTGTTACGTGTTACCCGATAGGTAGCACGTATTGTATAATGTTAAAGCGACAGACTTCAGGTTAGCGGCGTCGTTTTGGTAACGGCGCCCAACATAGACAGAGTGGAGTCGTGGTACGATGTCCGACCGGAGAACAGGAAGGACGTGTCAAAAATTGTTGGCATGTTGCGACAGAATAACCGATTCAACAATGTATAAAATGAAATGTTTATTAAATATAAAGAGACTTGTACGAAAAAGGAGGATCTATAATGTACGCTCGCACGTAAGCCATAGACGCATGGTACGCAGCAACTATACTACGGGGTTACAAGCAAGGAAGAACAAAAGAACACGCGTCCGAGGCTACCAACCCATAAGCGTTGTTGCTATTGTATTAGCAATAAAGATAAGTACTCATCCTCTTTAAATAAATAATTCTTCCTTTTATGAACATTGGCCTTTATTTATTGAAGATCATACCACACTCACGCCACAATATTGTAACAAAGAAAGTCAGCATGTATTAGTAATAGAAGGAAAAAGTAATATTCGCCATCTTACCCGACCTACAATCTTACCCCGATGTCCACTATATCAATGATCATTGAAAGTAAAGCGTTGTAAATGTTCTTAGAAAGCACGTAGATAATAAAAGAAGTAACTTCACTGAAAACGAAACGAATGAATAAGGCCTTACTTTCTGTTACGGAGATTCAAACCACTAAACGAAAAAATTAGTGGATCCCACGAGGTCATCGATTCATAGAGGGGTGACAGAAAGGGTCAATGCCTTTCGGTGCCAATGACCCGCGAAATTGCTTTACGCAATCGGCCATTATGCACCTGAAAATTTCGCTAGACATTCGGGATCAGGTCGGCGTTTGATGTGATACGGATATTATATGTACATTGTTCGTCGTCGGTCACGTTTGATTGCAGCGATCGCACAATTATCGAGTAGTGTAATAAAATTCAAACCGCGAACATTCGGCGTTGGTGCGGATTGCGTGAATGCGTCCAGAAACAAACTGTTTCCAAACGCAGAACAAACTGTTTCCAAACATATTTCCACGTAAATCACACAGCCACCATGGATTTTCTATTGACCAATAATACATACTATGACGATTTACTTGGCCACAGTTTGTAAATGTGGCTTCGTCCGTAAACAAAACTTTAGTCAAAAACAGCTCATCACTCTGTAATTTCTGCAGACCCCATTCACAAAAATTTACACAGTTTTGAAAATCATTCCCATGTAATTCTTGGTGAAGTGAAACATGAAAAGCGTGGAATTTTTTAAAATGTAATATTTGCAAAACACTTCGTTGACTGATGGAACTTTCATGTGCTAGCTGCCTTGTACTAGCATGGGGATTTTGTGTTACAGCTGCTAAAATATTCACTGTGTTTCGATCATCAGTTGCTGCCTTGGATCTTCTTCGTATTTTGTTACGATGTCCATTCAACGACCCATAACAAGAGATTACGAGATAGAGATGAAGTAATAATATCAAAAACCGGAGACAACAAGGAAGTGTTCGACCATTTCCTCAAAGTAAATTATTTTCCATCACAATTGGCTCAACCCAGACCACGAATGACCTTTCCAATAGGTCATTGTATTCGTCTTGAAATAGAATGTAAGTAAAAAAACATACCGTTCCATTTAAAAAAACAGAGATGACCTACATATCTCCTTGATGCCTCCACCTATCAAAAAAATAGTAATACTTATAACTCGATACCAAATAATTTTGGCATGATGCATTTTTTTCCTATCACCAATAGCAGCCAAGTTATTCAGGTGGCCGCTTTTAAGTGCCTCACCCTGTATACATGCTTCTCATTCAGGCGAGTTCCGGTTTTCTTCCTTTCTCTGTAAAAATGTCTACTAATAGCTAGTGTGTAGTTATAACGTTAAAGGGATTAAAAATAGCATTTACAAGTATATTGTGTCAGTCTTTACTCAACATAACACTAACAAGATATATGAATGTGATGATAGAAAAGTGTATTCACAGAAGTTGTTTACATACTATCCAAATAGCACAAAAACGTCCTATGTAAGTCCGATGGACGTACGTTCCGGACGTTTTGTACATTCGGAGGATGTCCCGAAAAGGTCCATATCTCCCCGTTAGGTCCTCGTTAAGATCTTTAAATGTTCTAGGAGGGTCCTGTTTAAAAAGTGGAACGTCCTGAGGACGTCCTGTGTCAACATTCTCAGAACGTTTCCCGGATGTGTAAAAGTAACATTCCCTGTACGTTTTGGAAACGTTTAATGAAATTTTAAGAACGCTACGGTAATGTTTTAAAAGACGTATAAGAAACGTTTCCCAAATGTTTAAAATTGCGGTTAAGTTCCATTCTGTGCAAGGTGACAGGAGTTAGGTTAGGTTAGTTTGTGTTTAACATATAAAAGATCAACTTTCCTGCGATTTCCGCATTTAGTAGAAATTAAATCTAGTTAGTTCCTGTTAATAAATAAAAGGTTAAATTTCTTGTAAGGAATTATAATGAAAATATAGGTCTCGGGATTATGATCTCCAAGTACATCGTGATTATTTCTATTTTTACAGAAAAACTCTGATTCGGTGTTGGTTAGAGACAGTTTAAGAAAAAACATGTTTTTTCAACTTTCTTGATGTTTTCGTACAAAACTACTAATGACGTTATACTTCTCTATTCATTCTTTAAAGACTGACACCTTGTTCATGGGGTTTCATCACCTTGCACGGAATGACATTGGCAAAAATACTAAACGAAACCATCAAAAATTTAAGTCTTGAGAACATCCATAAGATTTCTGGGACGGACGTTTCTAGAACATCCGAAATTTAAGTCTTACGAACGTCCTAGGGATGTCCAAAATGGACATAGGACATTCGAATATAAACTGGACATGAAACGGACGCCCTTAGGATGTACAACATTTTATTAAAACAGTATTATTGTATTATGTATACATTTCGCTTTCTGTGATGAGATATGCGTGTTAAACGCGACACCGTATATGTTCCGGCCAAAACGTGCTGGGCGACAGAGTAGGGTATGCACACGTGCTGAGAAATACGTGTGAGCGAAGTGTGTGTGTTCCGTGCAGATAACGGTAGTGCGGGAATTGAACAACCTCGGGCTTGAATCGATACTGATCGATACATTTTAACATAAACTGATATGTCGAAAATTTGTAGACTTACATTAGATTGCTCGTGCAAAAGACTTCTAATAAATAAACATCTTAAACAAAAACTTATTTTTAAAGTACCGTCATTTTTGGTTTGAGACATTACTCTAAAATGAATATTCAAATTGCCTTCTATTGAGAGCTAGATTTTCATACAGTTGCTTCGGATCATAACATGCTCGTTACCGTCTGTAGTTTCAATTATTTTTTATGTTTGTGATATATGTAAAGAGAATACTTTTTTGTATTTGCTTTTCCCTTGTTATGTTGTTAAATTTCTATTCCCTGTTATTCTCTTCTTTTGATTTTTTGTCGGAGAGTGCAAGGAACACTAATTATATAAAAATCATTTACGGAATTAATAGTGATTTTGAATTTTTAGTTGGAAAAGGTAATGATAAATGTTTATGCGTTTTTGTAGGTTATGGTTTAATATTATGTCATTACAAATTTCGTTACGATCACATTTTATTGTATATTTTCGTCATATTTTTTTACGTAGAATCAACCTTGCCGGTTATACCACCAATTTCGGGACATCCTGTATATTGTTATAATTCCGGTACAGTCTCTGAACAATTGTTTAGTCACATCAAATAAAGAGACTTATGGCGATGAACTATTAACCATATTCCTTGCAAAATGTGCCTGGTTTATTCCTTTTCTAAATTTGTATAACTTAACGTATAGCTAGTATTCCGTATATTATACATATATTTTTGTGATATAAAATTCAATGTATAAATTTGTTACTGTTTTCATTTTCTATAAAAGTACATGTAAGAAACAGATTAGAACGAAACTTTTTTAACTAACAGCTTATTATCAGTATCCTCATGTTCGTTCTGTGTGCGTCATTACAGCGTAATGATAACACTGTTCAAACAATAACCAGAAACACAAAGACAAGCTTGTACGATATATCAGAGGAACGCAACGAACTTTTCGAATGATTTTATATCGTGATTTTATACGAGCTGCAACTGATAGCCAACGTTACTGCAGGAACTCGGCCGGCAGACTCGCGCTCTGATTGGTGGGGCTTTTTTCTTTAATACCTCGTTAACAAAGCCTTAAATAACATTTTTGTTAAAAAAAAACTTTTTCAAATCACCTTACAAGTCTCCCATTTCCGGGTCCTCCAACATTTTTGTTACACTCTGTATACAGGGTGAACCACGAATCGTGATCAGTAGAGATTACTCTGTTATTAACAGTCCGATCGAAAATGTTTTTATCAGGTATAACATGGTTTCAAGAGAGTTTTAATGCGATTATAGCAAATTTTTTGTCAACTCTTTTTTTTTCACGATTTTTCAAGGTCACCTTCAATTTTTTGTAAATACACCTATAATTTTTTTACACCTTGCTGTTAAAGAATTTCAAGACGAATTTGGTAAATATCAGAACATAACTTTCACCTTAATTTAAGCGATGTTCAAAATGGTGTCCATCAGCTGCAATGCACTCGCGTAGACGGCGAATAAAAGAGTGTTTAGCACTGTCTATGACCTCTGCACTGATAGCTGAACATGCATCCACAATTCTTTGTGGAAAAACCATTTTCGATCGGACTGTTAATAACAGAGTAATCTATATATACATATATAGAGGGTGAGGCACTTAAAACCGACCACTTGAATAACTTGGCTGCTATTGCTGATAGGAAAAAATGCATCACGCCAAAATTATTTAATATTGAAGGGCTGATTATCCGATGTTACTAGTTTTTTGATAGGTGGAGGCGTCAAGGAGATATGAAGGTCATCTCTGTTTTTTTCAATGGAACGGTATATTTTTTACTTACTTATGTTTACGTACTGTGTTCGTCTTGAAATACTCTATCAGAATGTAAGTAAAAAAATATACCGTTCCATTAAAAAAAACAGAGATGACCTTCAAATCTCCTTGACGCCTCCACCTATCAAAAAACTAGTAACATCGGATAATCAGCCCCTCAATATTAAATAATTTTGGCGTGATGCATTTTTTCCTATCAGCAATAGCAGCCAAGTTATTCAGGTGGTCGGTTTTAAGTGCCTCACCCTGTATATATGTGTATATAGATTACTCTGTTATTAACAGTCCGATCGAAAATGGTTTTTCCACAAAGAATTGTGGATGCATGTTCAGCTATCAGTGCAGAGGTCATAGACAGTGCTAAACACTCTTTTATTCGCCGTCTACGCGAGTGCATTGCAGCTGATGGACACCATTTTGAACATCGCTTAAATTAAGGTGAAAGTTATGTTCTGATATTTACCAAATTCGTCTTGAAATTCTCTAACAGGAAGGCGTAAAAAAATTATAGGTGTATTTGCAAAAAATTGAAGGTGACCTTGAAAACTCTTGAAAAAAAAGAGTTGACAAAAAATTTGCTATAATCACATTAAAACTCTCTTGAAACCATGTTATACCTGATAAAAACATTTTCGATCGGACTGTTAATAACAGAGTAATCTCAACTGATCACGATTCCGTGGTTCACCCTGTATACAGAGTGTAACAAAAATGTTGGAGGACCCGGAAATGGAAGACTTGTAAGGTGATTTGAAAAAGTTTTTTTTTAACAGAAATGTTATTTAAGGCTTTGTTAACGAGGTATTAAAGAAAAAAGCCCGACCGATTTTGTGTTACAGCTGCTAAAATATTCACTGTGTTTCGATCATCAGTTGCTGCCTTGGATCTTCTTCGTATTTTGTTATCTACACGTTCAGTTTCTTGAAAACTTTTAATAACATTCGTAAATGCAGATCGTGAAGGTGTGACATGTTGGGAAAACCGTTCACCATACTAACGGACTGCGTCTCTTACAATTTAGCGACATTCCCCATAAACAAAAACCTGATCTACTTTCTCCGCTATTGAATAACGCATTTCGGAAACTTGAGATACACGTCGCTCGGCAGAGATTCTCATAAACGACTAATCATAGTATGTACAGATGGAGCGTACAGCGTAATTGAATGTTTATTTCCATTCAACGACCCATAACAAGAGATTACGAGATAGAGATGAAGTAATAATATCAACAACCGGAGACAACAAGGAAGTGTTCGACCATTTTCTCAAAGTAAATTATTTTCTATCACAGTTGGCTGAACGCAGACCACGAATGACCTTTCCAATAGGTCATTGTATTCGTCTTGAAATACTCTATCAGAATGTGAGTAAAAAAATATACCGTTCCATTTAAAAAAACAGAGATGACCTTCATATCTCCTTAACGCCACCACCTATCAAAACACTAGTAACATCGAATGATCAGCCCCTCGATACTAAATAATATTGGCCTGATGCGTTTTTTCCTATCACCAATAGCAGCCTAGTTATTCAGGTGGCCGGTTTTAAGTGCCTCACCCTGTATATCACAAATACTGTGCTGAAGGTACATAAATTTCCAAGTGGTTTCTGAGTACAGTAACGGAAAGAGAGGACTTAGATAGAATACAGGGTGTCTCAGCTAACTTGATCACCTCGAATAATTTACTTAACGGCACATTTTATGAAAAATTTGAGGCATTGAATTTAAATGGCATCAAGGAGCACATCTTATAAGGTACGTACTTTTTTTGTGGGTGGAGGCATTTCAGAGATTTCAAGGTCACCTTGATTTTTTTTAACGTAATGACCTATTAGGTATACCCTAGACAAGCTATATGTGCTTGAACTGATGCCCCACAACTTCAATACAGTGATTGTTTTGTAAATATCTTGTTAACTATTAGGCTTAGGACGTATGAAGACCAATACATTTTCACTCAGAATTTGATACTCTATCGATCTATGGTACAAAACATGGGTTATTCCGTTAATACAATCAAGGTGACCTTGAAGTCTCTAAAATGCCTCCCCCACAAAAAAAGCACGTACCTTATAAGATGTGCACCTTGATGCCATTTAAGTTCGATGCCTCCAAAATTTTCGTAAAGTGTACCGTTAAGTCACAGAATAATGATTCGAAGTGATCAAGTTAGCTGAGACACCCTATACAACAGAGTGGTTGATTTCAAAGGGACGAGTACCTTTTAGAAGCTTAGGTGTTATACTTGGGACGAGCTACTAGTACTAATGCAGAGGTGAATCTCACAAGAGCAAGCCGCTCATTCCCACGAAGGTTTCGACAAAACTTATAATACCTACGATGTGGCATTGGTTGCTGCACGTTACCACCTACTGTCACCCTCTTGACGCTATCGTGTCGTCTTTAGACACCTTCTCCTCCACTGCATTACTACGCATTCATAATTCAGTGTCACGCTCCACTTATCGGGGTCTTGGAGCCTTCAATGTCTCGAAGAATTTAAAGTTTTAGATTGGATGGATGCATATACAGACAGAGAGAGTCAGAACAGAATATATATCTTACAAAGGTGAAGTTTATTTAGTACTTGTGTAGCATCCTACTAATTGATAAACAAACTCAAAGAATTCCTAGGTAGTTTCGCATGATCACTCGATGACAACAGTCTTTGATACATAAATTCTTTTTATTTGTAAATTCCAATTCACAATGTTCAATTAGGTATATTTGAAAATGTAATAATAATATTGCTCGGATTTAATTTGTAGAACGGGAATGTAATATTTCCGGACGTGACACGCTCGATGATCATTATAACGGTATCCACGATTTTTCAACCGTTTATGACAATGTAACACAAAAATAGTTGTTCGTCAAAATTTATCAGTTCTAATTGGGCAGCATATGACGGTAACACTTTTGTGTTATACGGCTGTAAATTTTCGACAGACTTTGTTTGGAAAAGTCTGAACAGTTGACGCGTCGTGTGCTTTCACGCTGATACATATTAGGTGTACCAATACGTAAGCCATTATATTTTGTCTTAAACCCTTCGAGCACGGTCCCTGGGTCACGCGGTCTCAAGAGTGACACGCACACAGTGACGGAGCTGTTCGTGTAAATCGCATAGCGACCGATGTTTGTTTACATGCGAACGACCGGGTCAAGACGCCGTAGAAGTATTGACTAATAAATATAATTTGTTTTATAATTCACGCGATTTTTATTCTAGTTAGTGTAATAAGATCCCCGAAAATCCGAATGTAATATGGAACCGGCTAATCATTACATTGTATACATGGTGACGGGGGCTCGATAGTACAGTGTCGGTGAGGGCCTCGAGCTCGAACCTCGCCGTCGCTGTGTACTAGTAGAATATCGGTGTGGGGTCAGAAATGACATAGGGACCGGTGACCATGTGTCCGTGCTCGGAGGGTTAATACCTTTTTTGAAGAAATCGAAAGTCGATGCTGGTTCAGTGATACTTGTTCTCCTTTGCCGATATTCGTCGTTATTTTGAAAGAAGAAAACGGAAGAAAGATGTTTCAAATTTAAACTGTGTTGCCAGTTTATTAAAGAGAAGTGGTGGATTACTTATTAGTACATCTAATAAATTTTGTAGGTCTTTCAATATGATTTCCCGGAAAGGGAGTTGTCTGCACAGAATATTTTGATTTCCCTGTGTCATGCAACTTGCGTGACGTTATATGGACAATTTATTTCCAAATATTTTCAGACTTCAACCGAGGATTAACTTTGCAGACATTTTGAAAATAGTTTTGTATTACAAAAAATATATAACTTTACGTATAAAACAAAAATGTAGTTAAAAAGAACGATCCTTTACGATACAAATTTAAGGAAAATGAAGTTTGTATGTTTAATACATGTGCAGATAAAAATACTATTGTGATGTTAGTTTTCGAAAAAATCAGCGAATATTGCCAAATTTGAGGGTTTGTATTTTTTAAACAATTTCGCGTATTTTTTAAACCAGCGAAATGATCACTTAAACCCTCCCTATTATCACATGGACTGTTACATATTTCAATTTGAGCAAAATCGCAAACATCGACTGCGAAAGTGATCCACTTGACGTGGAATAGCACTTCGAATAAAATTTCTTATCGTCAGCAAATAAAGAGTCTAGTTTATTTACCACACAAAACACTATAAGAGAAGCGCTCATGCGTGGACAACGTCGGTTTATACTTTTTCGTTTAATCTATTTTCTTCGAAGATTTCACCTCATTGCGTTTCATATATTGCATAATCTTTCTGCATACATACCATACAATGAACAATTTAACGCATATTAACAAAACGCAAGAAGCAAGGTATACCGCTAGAATGTCTAAGTGGTGGAACTTCCACAAGTCCAAGTCCCGTGACCCACTGCGAAGATGTTTCGCTCCTTTGTGACGGATAACGTGTTCTATCCACCACGTAGCGTGCTCCATTGGCTGATAGGGCAGATCTCTGAACAGGTCGCGGAGCTTTGTGACGTTTTCTTTGTATCTAAATGCGAGGAGATAGAAGACAAAAGACTTAATTATTTGACAATAGCATTATCTGGATTGAAAGCGGGATGACGGTGTCTTTCACAGAGAGTACAAGGGAAAAGTTTCTTCGATGAGAAGTTCGTCCATTGAATTTAATCGATAGTGATTCAAGATAGGTAGTTACTTTCGATTTGTAATTATTTCAGTCACGGCTTGTTTGAACGTTTCCTTCGTGAGATGTGAGAGATCCAGTGACTTCGCTACTCCATATTGTACTAACAGGTTGACATTAGTGTTCTGATCTGCGAAAACAGGCATGCCTAACACCGGTACTGCGTACTCTATGGCCTCCTCTGTACTTTGAAGACCCCCTTGATAGATGTACAATACAATGTTCGGATGTGCTATGGGGTAAAAAGTTTGATTAGAAGTGATCATTTAAGGGAAACTGCAATACATAGTTGTTAGAACATGTCCCTTGATCCTCGTTGCCGTTTAAGAACTTGGATTGAGGCTCAATTGAAGTTTTGCACGAATAGTTCACACTCGTCGAATTCAATTAAATGTAATATTCCTTTCAACTGTTAATAAACTTTTAACTGTTAATAATTTTGTTAAACTCAAGGAATTGTAGAAGTGATAAATTCTGTAACGATGAAGTTTTAATTATAAAAGAGAAGGTGCTACTTACTAGTCCTTGTTTTTCCTATTGCATGAGAAGTAATTAAAAGAAGTCATACGTCATACGATAAACAAAGTCATTAGCAATATATGTATCGAATTTCATTAAAACTGATTAGATTTAAAAATTTTCTTTTCAACGTTAACAAAAACTAAACATTGTTTATAACTTTGAAACTATTCATTTGTTGGCCCATGGTCATCAGGACTTCTTTCATTATTTGGCGAGTACTATGTATTTACCCAAGAAGTTAAGAACTCTTTTTTTCAGCCTGTATAGTTCACATAATACTGGTCAACACGTAAAATACCTCATAACCGTTAATAGGCGCTTCTGATAGATCTTTATAAACTGAATACGAATCTACAAACCGTTTTTTCTCACCACGTCCAGTTATTGAAAAAATCAATTTTAAAAAGACTTGTAAATTTTCAACTTTGGATGTATGTTGTGCTTTTTAAAATCTAACTATAACTCGCGATAGAGCAGACCTTTCTGCTACGAAAAGTGTCAAAGAAAGATAAAAAATCTGTTTTGTTTTCGAAAGAGAAGAGAAATAGTTGAGCAAAAACGTGGCGATGGCAGTGGTACTCAATAATGGCGTTCGCCTTGCCTGCCGCCAACGTAACAGAAGCACTAAACGCGATCTGCATGAAGTTAGCGTTTGTGAAAAACGAAAAATGATTGTTGTACTAGTTTGTACTAGTTTTATACAGTGTCGTACCGTTGAAAGTTTTCCAAAATTCGAAACCGTTTTCGAAAAAAGTGGACAGAAGTCAACGGTACAACGCGATACAAAACTAGTATAAACTAATACAACGATTCTTTATCAGATGAGTGGTCGTAATAATTTTATTTTACGATTTTTTTGAAAAGCAATGTTGTTGATCCATTTTCTCAAACGGCACAATGCTTGGTACAACTAATACAATGTAGTACAATCGAGTAAGACGACTTTTTTCGAAAAAGGGGGGCTAACTTCGCAATTAGTTTTCTCCATTTTTTTCAGAAACGGTTTCTAATTTTGGAAATTCTCTCAATGGTACAATGCGATACAAAACCAGTACAAATAGGTAGAACAATCATCTTTTAGTTTTTCTCAAAATGGGGGCTAACTTCACGCACATTCTAACGCGCGCAGTTTTCACTTTGATCATTATTTAAGGGGAGAGACTCCGTGGCCCGTGTGCTGTGTCCGTGCGCTCACACAATCAACGGGAACCATGTATGTATACGCGATACACGAGAGAGACATTCGATTTCGTAGAATCCAACTTCTGCCTCGACAATTGCACAAATGCACTTTTCACTGGTATAGAACTCACGGGTAGACTTCCCTACAGGGTGGTCTGGTCCGTATAAACACCAATAAACACATTTTAATTGAAAGAATTAGAATTTTAGAAATTGTGCGATTGTGACAGACGCCGATGAAGCACACAAGATGGCTGCTCAAGTCACATTTTGTCAAATATCACACGATTTAGTTGTTTTCTCGTCAAATGCTGACCAGACCACCCTGTACACCACTGTCACACTATCGTAGAAATCCGATTTTTGTTAATTTATTACTTGTGGAAGACGTAAGTTGGATTCTATGATTTGACGCGTCCAAGCTCAGGAATATACAGTGGTATAGTTCAAGGATTCTCCACTATCGGCGCTTATGGTATTTGTCAGTCACTTTGGCCATGTTACCACCGAGCATCGATAAAACAGAGGGAAGTCGGTATATGTAACCTCGCAACACGTGCTGGATCGTATCAATTGTTTTGTTACGCTGTTGCCATTCGACAATTCTGCCCATCAGGAGAACGAT
>NW_015374223.1:49314-50270 GCF_001272555.1 Dufourea novaeangliae | reverse complement strand
CCGGGGTCCAACTGGCGGAGGTCGGGATTACCGACCTCCGCTACCGGAAGGGTCAGACGGGGTTCTCCATTCTGGAGGTCCCCGGACCGGAGAGCGCCGCGAAGGCTGACGCTCTCGCGGCCCGCCTAGCCCAGGTCTTCCGCGGCACCGACGTCCGCGTCTCGAGGCCGGCGAGGACAACGAAAATGCGGTTAACCGGTCTCGACGAGTCGGTGACCGCGGGGGCCGTGGCGGCGGCGGTCGCCCGTGTCGGCGGCTGCGCGGCTGCCGAGGTCCGTTCCGGCGAGATCCGCCGAAACGCGTCCGGCCTTAGCACCGCGTGGGTGCGCTGCGGCCGGCCGTTGCCGATGGCGGCGTTCGCACCGCGGGCGCGGGCGGCCGGGGGCGACGGCAAGAAAAAGAGGCGGAAGAGGAGGAAGAAGCCTCCAGCGCCAGCCGTGGTGGGGCCGCCTCCGCCTCGCGGCCTCGGGGCGGCTGACGACGGCCGGCCGCATCCTGGTCGGCTGGTCGTCGGCCAGGGTGGAGACGCTCCCGGCCCGGCCCCTCAGGTGCTACCGCTGCCTGGAAGAAGGGCACGTCCGCCAAAAGTGTCCGCGTGATGCTGACCGTGGCGGACGGTGCTACGGCTGCGGCGGCGAGGGGCATATGGTCTGGGACTGCGCGGCGGCCCCCAAATGCCCGGTTTGCGCCGACGTGGGTCGGCCGGCGGACCACAGGCTGGGCAGCAAGGGCTGCGCGCCTCCGCCGTCCCGGCGGTGCCGAGGGGAGCATGGCGCGGCAGCGGCGACGGCGCCGACGTAGCGGGGGGTGATCCGGCCGACTAGCTCGGCTGGCGACCCGTCTCCGACGCCGTTGGCGTCGGCGGCGGAGGAGGGAGGATCCGGCCGGGGGGAGGCCATGGTTACGGACTAACCTTCCCCCCTATGGTCCGGATCCTCCAGGCCAACCTCAACAAC
>NW_015374223.1:0-47867 GCF_001272555.1 Dufourea novaeangliae | reverse complement strand
CCTCGGGCCTCGACTCATGCGGCTGTTTGACGGCTGCATGATGTCGGGGCGGGTCCCGCTGCCTTGGAAGCGGGGCCGGATGGTCCTCGTCCCGAAGAAAGGAAAGCCCGCGGACTCTCCTTCCGCGTACCGGCCGATTCCGTTTCCGCGGGGGACGGTCTACGCTAGACGCGATATACCACGTGCGTTCCCTCGCGGACCGGGCAGTTTCCCGCGGTGGTATGGCGTTGGCGATCAGTCTAGATATCGCCAATGTCTTTAACACCATCCGCTGGGACACGATCCGGGAGGCGCTCCGAGAACACGGGGTGCCTCCGTATCTCCGGATCGTGCTGCGGGACTACCTGTCGGACAGGGTGATCGAATACCCCGGCCGGAGTGGCGCAATCGTGCGGCGGAGAGTCAACCGAGGCGTGCCCCAGGGGTCCGTTCTTGGACCCCTACTGTGGAACGTGGGGTACGACTCGGTGTTGCGCGGGCTCCTCCCGCCTGGTGTGCGTGTCGTCTGCTATGCGGACGACACGCTGATCATCGCGGTCGGGAGAGAGTGGACGAGGACCATCCGCATTGCGGAGGTGGCGGTGGCACTCATCGTCGCCAGGATCCGGGACCTGGGGTTGCAGATCTCGCCGCGAAAGACGGAGGTAGTCATGTTTCATGGACTGCCTCTGTCGCGGAGGGTCCCCCAGGCCTGGGTCCGAGTAGGAGACGCCTGTGTCCGGGTCGAGGGACGTATGAAGTAGCTCGGCCTCGACCTGATGGCCCGCCGGCGGGGCCGGCAGCTACTGCGGCGCATTCAGCGCCGCATGGCCATTAGGATCGCGAGGGGGTACCGCACCATCTCCCACGAGGCGGCGGCTGTCCTGGCGGGGGTCGTGCCCTTTGATTTCCAGGCGGAGGCTGCCGCCGATCTGTATCGGTGTTTGCAGGGCCTCCGCCGGAACGGGGTCGACCCGCCGGACGACGCGGTCGAGGTGATGAAGCGCCAGGGCCGGCGGCTCGCTCGCGAAAAGTGGCGGCGCCAGCTGTATGACAGCGGCGCCGCCCGGCAGCGAGCCGTGGGCGCGGTCCTGCCCGTCCTTGATGGATGGCTGGACCGTCGGCACGGCAGGCTATCCTACCGGCTCACGCAGGTGCTCACCGGGCACGGTTGCTTCGGGGGGTACCTGCAGAGGGTTGGAGCCGAAGCGACGGCAGAGTGCCACCAGTGCAGCGCGGAGGTTGACTCCGCGCAGCACGTGTTGGAGGAGTGCTTAAGTGATTGTGTCAGGTGATCAGTGTTAGTGGTCGTGCAGTGAAGTGAGTACGTATTCGGTGGAATAACCAGGACGCACTTCACGTTACAACCCTTAACTTCGGCTGGTGAGGTATACCTGCGATCACCTGCGAACTGGGCGATACCCTGCCATAAACCGTTTCGGCCGTCGATGACCAGGATTGGTTCAGTCACCTAGTGACACAGGTTTACAAACTGCAGGTGAATTTCCGAAAGGGTGAGTTCTGATCAATTTATTGCTGATTATTATTTTTTTAATTTAACGCAAGCTATGGCTTATTTCCGGTGATAATTCTGCAAGTTTCTGTACTTAAATTTTTCTTCGGGCTTTTTGAAGAAACTTATTCATTATCAGTAACATTGTTGCCCGTTATTAAACTATGAATGTTTATGCCAATACCGAACTACGATCACTTCTCGTTCATTTTCTGTTACATTACCTTTTCGTTAATACGTTATTTAAAAAGGAAATTTATACATTCCTTAGCCCCTCTCTACAAAGAATTATTAGTTTCCATTCTGTTTAAAAAAGCAAATGTGCAATCGTCTTTTTACATTACACATAATTTTCCTACATTAATGCTTCATTCATTAATCTCTTTCAATAACAAACGACAGATGATAAATGGTATGATTTTATTTGTTACGTTTTTTTTATTTGCTATTTTACTCAGTCTACTGCGATGCATGCCGACTTGCTTGTCGGAGCTTCATAGTACAAGCGCAGCGCGTAGTCACTGTCAGCGTGGGAACTCGGCTGCCAAACTCGCGCTCTGATTGGTCGCGGTTTTTCGTTACTATCTCGGTAACGAAGCTTCAAATTATATTTTTGCTAAGAAAAAAGTGGTTCCAATTCACTCCCCGAGTGTCCCATTTCCGAATCGAGCAACATTTTTGTTACACTCTGTATATATGTACAGTATAGGTATATAGACCAAAATTTTAACATTAAACAACATTAAATATGATTAAATATCTCATAAATTAATAGGCGTTTGCGGCTAAAACAAATACCTTTCTTTCAAGGTCTATCACAGTGTAAAACTTTATTAAAATATCAGTGTCGTATCTCAGCATCTTTTCTTGTAAGACATTTGGCGGTGAAATATTCAATCGAATGTTCGCAATTAACCTAAAATGTGACTGTTATTGTCTAACGAAATGACAAATATGAATGGAATATCAGCGGTGCATGTTAAAAAATTGAGTAAATATAATCGTTTTAACATTATTAAGAAAAATATAGAGAAAATACAAAAAAATCTCACAAATTTTTCAGGTCACAACCTCGAAGAAATTCGATTAAGAACTTTGGACAATATTATTTTAAAATATGATCTTGGTTTCGGATGTGACTGCGATGCTGTTAAAAAAGAATTAATATCAAAACTGTTTAATTGGTTTTCATTTGACACATTCTCACAAACACAGAAAGTTTTAGATTTATTACTTCGTCTGTTAAAGGTATTTATTAATAATCATTTTACGTAATATTTTCATTAACTGAACCACAAACTACATTGACTATGGTACATTCTTCAAGACAGGTGACAAAAGTTATTTAAATGCTTTTGGTCAATCGAGATTTGAAAACGAACTTTATGAATTAAGAGGAAAACTGGGCTCACAGTACTATGACAAATTAAATGAAATCGCAAATGTTGTTACTGGTACAAATAATTTACAGACAACAGTAATAAATATTGAAGACTCAAAGGTTTATAATATATTCTTAGGAATTATTTATAATATGAAAGCTAATTTAAATATTTATGTAGTTGTTATTACCCTAGAGACATATTTTAACTCTTTTCATTTATTTTTAAGAATTCTAGTTCTTTGAGAATGGGATTTATTGATTATGACAGACACAGAACAAGAATAAAAGATTATGAATACAATGGAGGTAAAACACATGAAACAAAAGAAGATAATTCTTCATGTTGGTCCATTCCTTCTGTTTTGGATAGGTAAAAAAGATAAAAAATTCCAAATACAGTGCCAGTCCGAAAAAGTTTATAATTCATACTTTTATAAGCACGTAATAATTAGTGTATTTAGATTATAAATATCAATTTTTGATAGAAACATGTGATGAAGGAAAAAGTATGTTTGAAGTTAAGTTTTATCAAAGACTATCTAATCCATCCTGAATATTATATATCTATGTTAATAGTATATCTGCAAGGGTACATTTTGTAATAGCATATATAGAAGCTAGAGTAATAAAAAGTTGTTTATCTGTGCTTGGTCCATTAGCATGTCTCTTTTTCTTATGATCACCATTGTACTTCAGTTATGAAATAATATAATAAATTAAATTGTTAAACACAGTTCTATACCATTTGACTTAACATTGGAATGTGGAGACAGGACACCAATATCAAAGACAACAGATGGAGGTGTGAAATGGATAATAATGCCATGGCAGGCTTTAGTCACTTCAGACAGAGGTGTTCTAGCAGCTGTTGAAGAAGCTTTGAACAATATCACTGACACAAATCTTTTGTTACATACATGCCAGTTTATAACAAATGTAATGATGCAAGATTTTCCAGCAGAAGTTTTTCTTCAAAGACCAGCTATAGTCTTGGTATTAAAGTCTTTTCATTTTTACATACTTAAAAATACGCGTACTAATAAAGAGAGTGCAAGACCTTTGGGTCATCAATTTAAATGAGACTCCGAACACTAGTAGATTTCGTCATTCTATTTACAAAAATATTCATGATTGAAATTTCAGTACTGCACTGAAGTACACTGAGTTGAAATAAGGACAAAGCACTGCTATGGCAAGATACTGTATTGAACTACTATGCAGAGTATGTGGGTTTAATTCTCTGCATATGTATAGTTTGTTTTTTTATTTTCATGAAAATATCTTTATTTATTATTGAGGTTTTAAATTTATTTACTACATATACAAATACTCAAAGAAGTGGAAGTGATGATGTACTGAAAAGGAAATGGATCTCTAATTGAAAGAATTTACAACTAGGAAATTGTTTTTCTGTACTATGTATTTCCTGTTTTGGTCATAAATACCATTTTTATACATAATGATAAGTACCATTTTTTTATTTGTGTATATATATAATATATTAAATAAATTCAAAACCTTAATAATAAGCAAAGACATTTTCATGAAAATATGTCCGTAATACAACTTGCCTAATATCTACCATACATTTTTCATATGAAAGAAAATAGAAAAAAAAATTGAAAACGGAAATTGTGCATTTGCAGTGAATCAAATCCAGACCCCCATGCAGCAGTTCAGCATGCTGTCTTCACACCACAGCAGTTCTTGATCCCTACTTCAACTCAACTGCATCTAAGTACAGTTTTCTGAACTAAAACTTCACTTCGGAATGTCTTAAAAAATATAGAGCACCTGAACCCATAATGGGGTATTTTCATAAAGGGAACAACAAAATCTACCAGTGTTTAAAGTTTCAATTAAATCAGTGTTCTAAAGAACTTGCACTCTCCTTGTAAATATTAATAAATCAAAATTCATTTTAGATTTTGCATAATCTTTTGAAAGCCAGTGCAAATGCCTCAAACAGTAATATTAGAAGTGTCGTACCAATGATATTAAAAACACTGCATAAATTAACACAATCTCTGAGACTAAGAATCTATTATTACTGTGAACCATGTATTGCAAATAAAAAGCAAAAGGTAAAGAAATATATTTTAAGATGCACATATCTCTTATTAAGTAATACGCAATGTACCAGCAAAAATGATACTTTCCAGTTATTAGCAGAAAAATTAAACAGCAATGTTTACTCTTCTTCTGACACTAGAGATAGTCCCGATGGTGGATTTCTAGAAACTAATTATCAAGCATACCAGTCTACAGTATGTATCTTGTAAAATAATTGAAATTATTTGCTGTATTAAAAACTGTATGTTCTATACAGGGTACAAGTGAACGAAGTCAAAGCACGACAGACAATATTGATGATTCTATCTTGCAACTTCAACGAATGCTTATACCAACATTTTGCATTGAGTCTTTGAAACACGTTATATCACAACTGAGTATTCCCATTAACTCGACATTTCCATTAAAAAACATTAAATATATAACAGATCTGGCATATGAATTAGTACAACTTCTTATTACCAGTGTCATGCCAAATATTTGGCTTTGTAATGACGACATGGCTTTAAGAATAACGGAAAATATGAAACTACTATTTAATATTTTGGGAGACGTTTTACAATATTTCGAAAACTATAGTACAATTGATCACTTCAGGATAACATATCTGCACCTTGTGACTATCACAATGAAACTTCTAAGTAATATCGTTCCTCTGGAAATAGCAGACGCTGTTTTTCCTAAATCACTTAAAACATCAATATGTACAGCTATAATGGATGCTCCAATATATTTCTTATATCCGAGATTACATTTGATATTGCAAGAATATGGGCATGTGAGTAATTTCTAATATGGGGTGATTTTCTCGCTGGGCAAAATCAAAGGCCGTTGTTGTATAAAGCGACATGGCCTTTGATTTGCGCAGCGCGAGGATCACCTCGTATTTCTAATTATGAAACTAATTACTAGACTGCGGATTTTTATGCAAATACAGATTATTATTGTCTATTTTACAAAAACTGTCATCAAACAGAAATTCCTTTACTTTATTAAGGATACTATTAGGTTCCAAATAAAACAAATACATCATCAATGTTCATTAAATATTTTTGTGTCCTAAGATTTAAACAATCATATTCACTATAAATGCATAAAATCCGCAGTCTACTAATTACACATACTATCAATCCTAAATGTATTGTTGTATCACTTTCTTTTTGTATCTGTAGCAATTTCAAGGTAATACTGAAGTTGCATACATCAAAATGTTTGATGAAACAAGGATGATAGCAAAATCAATGAAAGCAGCTATATCCTTGATGAAAAGTACATCAGATTTGTCTCATTCAGATACTTTGAAAACGTTATATGTTTCGAAGTTGAGTCTATCTTATCACAAAAATTTCCATATTATCAAAAAGACCATCCGATTTTTACAAAACATACACAGGTAGGGAGTTTAAAAAAATGTATTTAAACATGAAAATTAGCTTTATGACATTATAAACAAGTTATTACGTTACTTCCTTTAATATTAAAGATACCCTCTGAACAACGAGGATCACATATTAGCCACAAAATTAATATTGAGCTTATTGGCTAATGGGGATATTTCTGTACAGTATGCAACTTATATGGAATGTTATACTTTAGTTAGAAGCATTCTAGGTATAGATTATAGCAGTGAAAAATTGTCCTGGGAAAATTTAACATTTCTGTTTGAACCTCCAATCCTGACAGAAATAATTTCTCATGGAGTGATGAGCGATGATAAGAGGGTAAGACAACATTTCATAAATGTTTGATACAATATAATATACCAAGAATTATGTATTTGTATCAGATAAAGGAAATTTCTGAAGAAATACTAGTTTATATACTGAAAGGAAGATTACAAATGGGAGAAAGTGGATGGCTAAAATTATTAGAAACTATTGTACCAGTATTACCCCTCTTGCAATGCCATGCTCATCCTTTAACAGCTTTAGGGCAGTACGTAACGAAACTCTTTGATCCTGATGTTTCTTCTAGTATACACTTACCATATATCGAGGTACCGTCTATTGAAATAATATTATAGTTTCTGTATAATGTATATAACGTTGTGATACACAATGTATGTATTCTTATCTTAAAGGTCCTCAAAGGTAATTTAAGATATCTGTTCTCGTCGGAAAGCGATATTAGACAAGAAGCTGTTCGCCGATTGATTTGGCTTCTCGGAAAAGAAAAAGATTCAGTTAAAAAATTTCCACGGTTGTCGTCTCTACATGGATTACCTCTTGGCTCACTTTGTATACTTGAACACCAAGAATTTCTTAAAAAATCAGAAGGCAGTTATCAGGTGACATATCGTACATTCTTTGTTCTTCTCCCAAGAAAATCTTGTTATAGTGTTAAGAGTTTCACATAAAGAATGATTTTACAGAGGAGTAATTTATTATCCGTGCTAGAAATGTTAAGTGAACCTAATGTTGATCCGAAAATGCGGAAATCTGCATTAGTCCAAATTAGCGTTATGCTGTCGGATAGTTCTTTGCAGAAATTATTTATTGCTGAAAATGGGCTAATATTAATTTTAAAGATATTTGGCAGTGCATTAGTAAGTTGCATCATGTTCATATTAATAGTTAATGTAAGCAAATTTAATTAATGATTCGTGTTAATTTTTAGCTAGAAAAAGATTGTATTAATTATCCAGATTCTGTGATTCCAATAATCTCTATACTGAACATGTTGGCATCTACCGAAAACTCTATACGTCATGATCTATCGACTCGTATCAATGTACTTTCGAATATAATCAGAAGTACGTATAACAAAACCATAGTTATACAGACTGGTTTCATAAGATTGCAAAATTATTACAATTATTTATTTGATACATTCTTCTCAGGTATCTTTTTATTTCCAAATAACGAATGTGTTCGAAACGATGGTTCCCAACTTTTGTGTTTATTGCTTTATAACGAATATATAATGAGATTAAATGAAATTAATTCAAAAAATATTTCATTGCCATATCTTATTGTATGCAAAATGAAATTACCATTTCTTTGTAAATCACATTGGAAAATAAGTATGCATACGCGATCAGATACTTCTGGTAAATCGATTTTATTAAATATTTTAAGAGTATAAGTTAGATATACAAAGCTACAGAACATAAAACAATCGCTTTCTTCCATATTTTATAGTTCTTCATAGTTCTAATCGATTGGTATCAACCTTTATTAAACAGTATTGGATTTGGGAATGGAATAATGGTTTAAGTTTGCTTTGGAAAAATTGGAGTGATGTCAATAATACAAACATATCAGAAAACTTAAAAATCCAAGAAAATGAGTTCATGACTTTACGTTTCAGTCTTCCTCATTACTATTGCCAACAGCAACTATACAATATACAGAATTCTACTACACACGATGCAGTCTCATGTGCACTTGATTATCTTACAATGTAACTTATAATTTCAATAATTTATAGTATTTCTGTATTTCTTATATATCACTAACCGTACAGGTTTTTAGGTATATAAAATTTTACAAAATGCAACAATACGAAGAAGTAAAGGACATAAGTTCGTTACCTTGGGAACAAACATTTGAACGATTTTTGCTCTCTCATCCTGCAAGTAAGGAGGATCGTGAATTGTTTGTAGACGTTGTAAACTTTTTACAGCTTTATGTAGATATTACGAAGAATGGTATGTTTTTAGTGAGAAATTAAAGTTACATATTATTTAGAATATGATGGAATCAATGATATCTTTTTATATTAATTAGGAAAAAATAGATGGACGAGCAAGATCGTGAAACATATAACCAAATTATTAGCAGAGTTATTTAAAAATTCAGAGCTGGATAATCAAGATGTACATCAGTCAATATTGAAGTTGGCTCGTACATGTTCAGCTGTAGAGAAATCCGAAAAGTCTGTTAATGAAGATCAAGATATTTGGCTTCGCTTTATCGAACTTGTAGTTTCTACTTTATGTTTTGGAGACCAACAGCATTTTTATAATTTAGGTGCATTTTCTTCTCCGTCGTCATATTTTAATGATATTTGTGACATAACGTAAATTATTATACTTATTTATTTTAGCGTACCTTGATTGGCTGTTAACATGCTTGACATATTTAATTGGAAAATGTCACTGGGCAAATTATAAAAGCTTATTGATATCATTAGGAAATACATTGATCGAATTAATCATATCTTTTCATGGCGCTGGAACTGTTAGTTTTATGGGTTTGTCCATAACTAGAAATTCTATATTATGCCTTAATCACTTATTGTATGAAATGCAGATAAATTTTAATAAAAATGTAGGTGCATATGTCTATTGTCATCTACATTAAAGGATGATTCAAATGATAATCTTTGAAACATTTTATTAGGCGTTCGCAGCATTTTGGTACGAAGACGGTCGCACATTAAACTGGTTACCCATGCTGTGGCAAAATCGAGATCCTTTGGTCCGGGCATCGGCTTTACAATTACTTACTGGTTTAATAAACAATGTGCATACTGCTTCTCAACTTTTAACTACTATAGCTTTAGCACCAAGTGAATTTTGCCAGACACTGCTTGAATGTATTGTCAACAGTGATGAATCATGTATAGTTAGAGAACAAGCATGTCTTGCGTTCAGTAATTTAGTGAAAAACTGCAATTCTGTGCCTTTTCAATACGTGAGTAAATATTAAGTTACCTTTTTCACATAAAATTACTTTTAATGATTAACTGGATATAAAGGAAAGTTTATTAATATAGGTCGATTCGTTGAAAGCAAATGCAATTTTAATATACATTGAACAGAATAACACTTATTATGAAATTAGTATTTTATGTTCTAACATTTATATGCATACTACCCTGGATTGCGATATAATGGAGAACCGAGATCTAGAAAGTGAAACTACACCGTCCATTCATAGTATGCAATCTGGTTGTACATCATTAGTACCACGTACAATTTCTTATTTATACAATTGTCAAGATGAATTGCAACTTTGTATGTATATCCTTGTATAATGTGTGCGTGTGTATATATATGTATTGCTTTGTATCTATATTTTTTATTTACATACAATTTATATATTTTCATGCATACATACGTAATAAGAATATAATATTACAAAATATTGTATGAATAGATATATTAATCAAGTATTATTAGTTTCAGTAGGAGGATCAGGAATAACAGACAGTTATTTACAATTAGTGGTAACACCATCCTTGATAACAGCTGTGTGCAGATTGTTAAATAATTTACTGTTTGTAGGAAAACAAGATATAGTTCAACAAATTTATGAACATTCTATAGATAAATATTTATTTGGGTAAGGAAAAGAACAGAACATTTTTTTCACATTCATTAAGGACGATGTTTGTTACAGAACTTTCTTTGTTTACTAACAAATTTTCAGGTGCATAAACGAAATTCCCAAAGATATTGACAGCGAACCGAATTTGTCACATTACTGTGATATTTTGGAAATGTACATTAGCATTTGTACAGTTCTGATCAATTGTATCACGTACAGTAACGAGTATATTACCGTCATTAACTTCTCTCCGGACTCGCTCCGTACACTACTTTGCTTCCTAAATAGTGATTTATATCGTAAGTTGGCACTAAAAGAGGTGATAGCTATCTCAAAAGGAAAATAATTTGCAATTTTATGTACAGGTACTGATACATCACACCTGGTGTCGTTAAAGAATAGACTGTGGGCGGAGATTTTTAATTTCATAGCCGTACTCTCATTAACTGATAATCAGCATTTCGAGACGATACAAACGGCCTTAGAATTATCTGATCCAAAGAAAGTATTCTCCTCTATTTGCACTGCAATAAAAGATTCTAATGTAGAACTTCATATGAGCGCTATTGGCTGCCTTGCGTTTCTTCTTTCACTGGATATTCAAAAAGATTCTTTAGGGAAAAGCAATGTCTCTTTGCAGACTGTAATAGATACTACTCTAGTACAAACTTCAAATGGCAAGAAGAATAACTTAAGAGAAATTATCACAGACATAAATAAGCCTTCCCTGCGAAGTACGAATGCAAACTCGAGAAGGTCAACTGAAAATGAGGACATTCTTTTAATTTACGATAAAGTAACGGATAATGAATTTCAAAAAGGGGAGATCCTAATCGGAGAAGAGCTATGTGGTGTTTTATTAAATTTGCTTATTGTTCATAATTATAATAAATCAAAGAAGAATCGCAAAATCCAAGACAAGGACTTAATCACAAGCGCGCTTACCAATTTGTTGTGTGTATCGAATACAGCTAAGAAGTTCGCATTAGAAGAGCATTTACCTGAAACTATTCTACTGATATTGAAAGAATTATACGTTAGGTTGAATCTACAACCTTTTGAACTTTTTAAAAATCAAATGGAACGTGAACGAAAGGTAATATGTTAAAATGTGAATCCGTGTATATGTAAGTCAGCAGAAACGAAACGTCGAAGAACCTGCTTGTATTTAACGTACAAGAAAGTATAACAATCTTTATTTTTTCGGTCATTACACTCATTTTAAATTTATCTAACTCTACAGAGAGTTAGAGGGTATAGATTTATAATAAAACGTTCTATATGGAATATTTATAAATTTTTTTTTATAGAGACGAAGTTATTATTTAAAAAACTTATTATTAATTCCAAGTAAATATATTTGTTTTAGTCCGTTTCCGGTAACTTAACCTATTCTCATTTTTATTTCTACATATTCAACTAGTCTACTATGCTACACTAAGGAGTTTTCTAATGCTGCAATTATGAATACAACTAATAGCTAATACCATTCGTATGTACCACATGGAATTTCCAGTTTTACTTTTTGGTTCAGATCCCTCCACTGCTACATGACATAAACGGTATTTTCATATTATTAATGAACTTCATGTATGGTCACACAAAAGAGAAGGAAGTTCTGACAAAATGTGGATTAGCAGATGTGCTGCACAAATTGTGGATTTGGATTGCATTACACAATTCTGTTGCAACGACTGCTTTGAAATTACTTGCAACTTACACTACACAATGTCCCGCGGGTATCCTTAAAATTTTACCAAATTAACTAATAAGAAATGCAGCGTAATTATTCGGATTTAATAAGTTTAGTATCATTCTTGTTATAGCGGCACAATCGTTAACATTAACGACTATCTTGCCAGGAGCAGGACTTAGAAAGACTCCCAATACGCTCGCTTTGATCCATGTTGTTATACAATTAATTTGTAAAGAGATAGACAAAGCTGGTCAGTCGTTTGATAATCATAAGTTACATTTTGCGTTTCATGTTCTTAGAAATGCAGTACACGTTTACGAATGTAGAGTATCGATGGCAAAGGTAAATTTATACCTTTGTAATATTATATAAAGCAGAATTAACGTAAAGTTTACTAATTAAATAAAATTTCATAGAGCAATCTACTACAGTTTTTTACAAAAATACATCCAGTTACCACAAAAAGGATGAAGCCATGGCCACTTATCGAACTGTATTGTTTGGAATTCTTAATTGATTTTACTTTTTACGACGAAGGCCAATTATGTGTATCAAAGGTAAAGTCAAGCAATTTTTTATGAATATATGGAAAATTATTCTTAACTATTTTAATCTGCAACCAATATTTCAGGCTGTCGACGGCTTAGATGTTTTATTACAGTTGTCAAAATGCTCTTCATCGTCTAATAGAATTCTTGCTATATCCATATTGCGCAATCTCGCATTTAATACAACAAACCGGCCACGGTTACTTAGTTCAGGTAGGAAATAATAAAAAGATAAAATTTATAATGCACATAGGATATTAATGTGATTACCAATACATATGTTTCAGTTGATTTCATTAATGTTCTACATGATATATTTAAAAATGGTTCCTTAATTGAAATCAAAGTAGCAGGTTCTATGTTGTGGTCTTTGATAGCTAACAATCAGAAAGGAAAATTAATTGCACGAACCTCTGGATTTTCGCAAAGCATTCAGGAGACTTTGGGCAGACTCACACTTTTAACTATAGACGACAGAAAACAGGAACAAGAATTAATTAAAATGTTACAATATGTATTAAGAATACTTAGCCCAATAGATATAAAAAATGGATGAATAGGATAGCGGATAAGAAAACCAACTAAGTAAGAATGTCTGATAAAAGTAATTGTACATACAAGTAAACCTTATTTTTGAACATTTTATGGACAATATTGATATAAAATTTGTAATAATTTGTTTATCTACAAATAATATATAATAACAATTTTTTATAATCTTCAAGTCCTTTAGGATAAAAACTCAATGAAATAGTGTATCAAAGAAAATATTTTATAAAATATTTGACAATAAAAGTATTGTAGGTGATTCTATAGATTGAATGTTGGAACCGAATTTCAATACATATATGCTGATATACATATGTATATAAAGTAGGATACCCGGGTAAACAAAAATTACCCTACTATATGAGACAGTCTAGAATCTCGATTCGGGAGTCGATCGCATAGACACATCCAGGGTGTATCAAAAGTGTCGCAGGATCTTAACTCTTTTGCGACGGCGATGCTAGCAGTTAGCCGTCAGTATTGGTCCGCTGAACGGGACAATTTTGGATAGTTTCGCGGATGTTGGATAATTCCGGCGTTGGGCATTTCAGATCATTTTGCAGACATCAGATATATACGTCGTTAGGCGCGAAAGGGTTAAAAGGGGTCACTCGTGAAATGATTTGGAAAAAGTTTTTCCTTAGCAAAAATATTATTTTAGACTTTGTTAACGACATATTAATGAAAAACCCCGACCCATCAGAGCAGGACCCTGCCGGCCAAGCTCCCGCCGTAGCGTTGGTACGTACTGTGCTTCTACTACGACCAAGCAAGTCGGTATGCATCAAAGGAAACTGCGTATAATAGCAAATGAAAAGGATGTAACAAACGAAATCGATCTTTTTATCATCTTTTGTTTGTCATTTAAAGTGAATAATAAATAAAGGATAAATTGAGGAAAATCATGTGTAACGTAAAAAAAGAAGAATAGGTACAGAGTTCATTTTTTAAAACAATATCGAAAATAATAATTATTTGAAGTGAGATGATAAGGAATACGCAACTTGTTCACCCTGAATAATTTCTAAAATATGCATCGTATGAAAAAATTTTTTATAGAGAAGTTGTATGGTTTGGAGGGATATATTATGTAATGTAAATATTTTTTGTTTAAGTGGAGGCGTTTCGGAGATTTGAAGGTCAACTTCGTTTTTGTTTAAATGGAATGCTATATTTTTTATGCCAAAATATCGAAGAGCGTTAAATTTTGAGTAAAAAAGTACTGATCTTAGTCAGCCGTAAACGTAATAATTAACGAATAATTTCACTTTGGTTCTTGAAAATGGTCTGTGCGTATTATCAAGTTGGAGATTCAATACCAGTAATAATTTCCGTAAGTCTTCTTCCATTCACTAACGTAGGTGTTTGAAATGATGTCAATTCACATCAATACACTGATGTAATCTATTAATCAGCAAGGAAACTGCACTCTGAATTGTTTCTGCAGCAAGCATATTGCATGCTTCACGAATTCGTTCTTTCAGATTCTCTGGTGTTGTTGTTGGTTCACGATACACCATATCTTTTAATGTACCCCATAGAAAATAGTCTAGGGGTGTAAGATCTGGTGAACGTGGTGGCCACAGAAATTCTCCACCACGACCGACCCATCGATTGGGGAATTGTCTGTGTACCAGATGTTTGTGCGGATATTTACTGGTAAATTTTCTAATAAACTTGGTAAAATATCACGTAAACAATTTGAATATTGTCGTCCCGTTAATCGTTCATTAATAAAATATGGTCCAATTAATTGATTGCCGAGTATGCCACACCACACAATAACGCCCTATTAACGTTGTTGGTCAACTTCTCTCATCCAGTGAGGATTTTCTGATGCCCACTAGTGCATGCCCTATGAGCAAACTAACGTCAGATGCACGGCATCTGGTGTCATAGTCGGTCAGACATGACCTCAGAAGCGTATACATCTGTCGCTGCATTCTGTATGTATATGCCGTTACATTTAACGGCATGAGACCAGTAACTCTGCTGTAGAACGTAACGTCAGATTCGCAGCAGAAACAGAGTAACTCTGCTGTAGAACGTAACGTCAGATTCGCAGCAGAAACAGAGTAACTCTGCTGTAGAACGTAACGTCAGATTCGCAGCAGAAACAGAGTAACTCTGCTGTAGAACGTAACGTCAGATTCACAGCATAAACACAGTAATTCTGCTATAGAACGTAACAGCAGATTTACTGCCGTGAACAGAGCAGTCTGCAATATAAGCTACTATCATAAACCCAGCAGGCCGTGTGCATAATGTCACCACAGATTGCTACAGATTAATGTTATAAATAGAATAGTCTTACGGTATAACCTAGCGGGTTTTGGCAATTAAATATTTTTTAAATTTCTCGAAAATATTTATTTACAATATGAATTCAATGATTACAATTATTACGAAATAATACGTATGTAGGTTATATATATTATTTATACGACGACTTCCCAAATGTTGTCGTCTGATATTTTTAAGACATCATCCGAGTCACCTGCTCTTTCTTCATTTTCATCCGTTCCTACATATGTATATTTGAATATATGCATATATGAAATTGTAGTAATAATTATTGGCTGGTTCGAAGGCTGTGAACAGAAAGACATGGGATTAAATATTCAAAATAGAGAATGAATATTATTCGATAATTTTTTGAAAAAAGTGGCACTAAAAAGTGCCATTTGGTTTATTACGAATATGGAAAGGTACTTTCCATATAAATTGAGAAGTGCTGTTATAGTTAGTATGAACGTATAGAGATCATTCCCGTTTGAGTAAATTAAAAATGAGCACTGAAAAGTCGTCTGAAATCAGCTGGTTTACTCCGTTGGCGTCCTCTTCTCCACAAAGATGTAACATTTGTATATATGCGATTGCACCATCGTTGAATGTACTCGTAGCAATGTCGATTGCTATTTCCACTATTTCCGAGGATGCGACCGACTATCGACCACATGTTGGGACTTGTAGGTTATTGTCTATTGTCAAGAATATTCGCAAAGAAGAAATACTTAAAAGAACCAAGCCATAAAGCGATCCGTACTTATGTTACTGTAGATAATTGTATGGATAAAAGGACGGAGTTTCTACCTGAATGCTGCGCTTGACTTGCTTAATGTTCCGACGCGGTCGGATTTTTCGACCGTGCACGTTTTCACATTATGATACTTAATTTACTTGAAATAAGATAAACTGGATTTTCAAACAATAAACCGCTTCTTTCAAAAACTTTTAAATACTCCTAATGCCTCTTCTAAATAACATACGGAAACAATAACGTATTCGGCGACGCGTACGATTGTACCTACTTTAAAGTGCACACAGGAATAGAGATATATGCATGCAGTGTGGAAGGAGAGTAGGACCTTTAAATGTTTTCGAACATTATGCATGACTATATAATTATTACACAAAATGTAAATATTTAGGAGTGTAATATTTACATATATATATATATATATATATATATATATATACTTATTTCTTACAAGCAATACATCATATCCTATTTGCATATAATAATAAACGCCTATACATATAGCATACAAATAAAAGTTGACATATATATATACATATTATTAATATTTGTTAACATATACATATAATTTTATGATTTAATGTTAAATAATCATTTAAGTACTTAAATATCGATTATAGCTGTATTTAGATAAACTGTAATCGATTTAATTTGCAATAAAGTAAGTTGCGCAGTTTTACTGCATTTGTGAGTGAAGCTGCCGTCAGAATATTAGCAGCTCTCTGCAATTTCTGACGTCACATCATGACACCAGGCCTGTTATATTTCTGCTGCTAGTGTACTGGCTAACTGGGTGTTTCACAAAAAATAATTTGCTCGCGATTAGTAAATGTCGCTTCGTCGGAAAATAACACGTTTTGTAAAAATAGATCATATTATGCATTTGATGCAAGAACCACTGGCAAAATCGAACGCGGTTTTGATAATCCGATCTGTGCAACTCTTGACGAAGTATTAGGTGATATGGATGATATTTTTCCTTTGATATATTATCCTATCGAGCGAAGCTTCGAACGATAAACAATTAACGCATGCACTCGCGACGTAGGACAAGCTCGTCCACACAGTCACCCCCTAAATAAAAGTCATTCAGCTATGAATGACACCAGCCGCTTACGGTCGACCGACGAAGACGGCTTGCTACCTGACACGGAGCGCGCCGCTCTTTATTCCTGAAATATTGAATCTGGACTTACTGTGTTTTATGTGCATTGCACATTTTATTACCACTTCGATCTTACTCCAAGTGTTTAAGGTTCTTGTATCCGCAAAAAAATAATATGCAATTAACATAGATCATACAAAACGTATAATGATATTAGAATGAAACTAAGATGAAATTTGCAGCACCTGCATTACGATGCATGAAGAAACTACATAAAATAAACTAAAGAAAATTGTTAAACACATACATTCGGTGTAATATGAACCGTTTCTAACATGGAGTTGGCATTCATGACAACTAGAGGGGGCATTAACCCTCTCTACTCGATAATAGTCGTAAGAAGATATTTACATCTCTTGCGAATTTTATCGAGTAATTAGAGTTAATGCGATACAGGTGGATTCGACTCAAATATCGCGGGCACAAGTTATCGACATCTTCTACAGGGTAAGTAGACAGCTGGTCTACCGACTTTTCTGCACGTCGTTGAGTCTTTAAAGTGACTGCATGCCCCTGATGAGCCGTGATCCGCTGACACTCCGTGCGCGCGGATTGCTATGATTTGGGTCAATTTTTAAACGCTTATAACTAACAAACGAAGCATTTTTCGCAATTTCGTTATTCTTGATTTTCGTCTTATTTTGCCTCAAAGAATCACCCCTTAATTTTTTTCCCACTAGTTGTAAGTATATATATACAGGGTGGCCCACATAACTCTTAACAGCTCACTCAATACCTCGAAAACTATCCCATCGATTTTAAAGTTCTTGGTCTTAAATTGCATGAATCTGAAGGGTCTTTCTAACTACATACATTTCCCTTTAAGAGGGGGCGGGGGTACCTTTATACAGAAAAAGCAAGTAAATTTTGTTTGAAACATTTTTTTGTCAGATATTTCCATGGTGAGATATAACAGTTTGAAATTGCGACTTGTACGTAGTTACTTGAAGCGCTCGGAAATTGCGTTATTCAATTATACGCGCTTGAGTCCTTCGCTTATTCGTGAAGAAATAAAATGTTCTTTAAATTAAATGTTCAAAATGTTCACCACGGGCTTATCTTTGTTTCATTTTATGAAACCAAAAATTGAAAAAATATATATATAAACACTGCATATTAAATTCTTAATTGAATAATATTAAATTAATAAGGGTGGCGTTACTGTTTTCGCACCCAGGCGGCCAACAACCCAGGAACGGCCCTGATCATAGTCACCCACTTTTTCTTAAATTTACAACATTTGTATCGCTTTCCCAAAATAAACTGTAAACATTTCGTTCGACCACCTCGGCAGTTTCTAGTTTTATCACCTATTGTAATAATATATGTATATACATAGTTATATATATATATACATATTATACTACCTAAATTTGATTAATTCGGTATTGTATGGGAATCGACGAGCTTCAACATTTTTTGCAGTCACTTTAAGAAAACTGTTAATATCTTATTAATATGATAAAACAAAACGCATGACGTTGTGTTTGAAATTCAACATTAACGTCATTTATGACATTAATTTCATGATATAAAAATTACGTGGAATGGCTCATACTCGTGTATTTCCATACCCGTGTACCCGCGTATTAAAAACTACACGGACTGAAACACGGCCATATTAATTACACGTGTAATCCAGATCTCTCCTAATAACATGTATGTAATGATTGTGTCTGAGAGTTTCTACACAGTTTCTAGTAAATGGTGAGAAACGATTTTAACAGAAAAATAATCTGATCCTTATCTATTAATGCACCCATACAATCTCATTGCAATTAGTATTATTGATCTATTCGAATTATGTCATCTAGAAACTCGGATCTCCTTTTAGAAAGAATTGTTTATACATGTTATGTGTTGTATCATTACGTAAGCTCAAATAATTTCTGTGAAAATTGAGGAATGTTTTTTTCAACTTTTATTGTGGAATTCTCTAGACTCTAGATAGAGACATTTTGATTGAATAGAAGGTTAACAAGGACAATAAAACTGACAGTCATTTCGCTGTACTCATAATCTGAATACGCGATAATGACAGTATCAACGCATGTCTAATTGAAACTGAATGGATGTAAGTTTCAGCACGTATTTATTTTAATATTCATGTGTCTGGGTAGATAAACTTGAAATCAAGAACATTAAAGTCTTAAGAAAAAATAATGTTTCAATTGGATAAGTATTATTTCAGTAATAAAGATAACTTCAGTTTCATGTAAACACTTTTCTAAATTAAACTCATTGTCACTGCGTCATGTAATGTTATAATTCGTAAATAATCGACGCATATAAACATAGTAAACGTAGCTTTGTAATTTTGTTCAGTATGTTAAGTTTCTTGTTGCTATAGATACATAGTCACTACTGAAATAGAGAATTTATAATTTACACAGGAAGAAATGAATTAGTACACACTTTTCCTTCTCTTAACTCAAATTCTTGATATGCCACGTGTATCAGACATTGATATATTGTTTGTCTTCAATATAAAATAAAGAAGTAAATGTTAAACAAAAACTTGTTCCTTTTAATTTAATTTGTTTCCTTAAGGCAGCTATTATTTCTCTATTATTGAACTGAAAATTTCGAATTTAAAAATCTTGTAACAAATGAAAAGGGTCTACGACCCAAATAATGGATCAGCTGGAGGCTCTTGGCTCAAGTGCGTACACGTACGCACGAGACGCGAATCAGACGTCGGCAGGAAGTGGTGGGGCGTCATCGCGACGATAAAAGTACATGTAGCTCTCTCCACAGTTCAGTACACATTCTGAAACTGAGAAGTAGCGGGTGTTAGCAACATTTTAAATCCGTTCGCACGGAAGTCATAACAGGGACCGTTTATTAATTTATAGCCAAATATTCAACCCTACCAATCTCAGGGAACATTGTCAGCCCTAGTAGGGTAGCTTATACATCACAGTGCGCGCGCAGACGTCGACAGTTTCATGCAGTTTCATGGCAATCTTCGATTTCTAAGATATCGCTTCTGCAAAATTATTCAACGAATCAACGTTCAAAACATCCTGATTATCAAGTGATTCAGTTTTGCCGCTACTTCCGGTTAACAGAAGCGAGGAGAAAAATCTAGAAGACTATGTAAGATCCATATCTTCTGGAATCTTTTTATTCGAAGATCATCCCGCGTGAAAAGCTTCAGTTGCTGCGATGTGAAAGTAGCGTTAATTAAAAGCGATGAAGCATAGGAACATTCACAGGATATCATTAGAAACAAAAGAGTAGCGGTGAGAAGTTTCTCGTAGAAGGAATATTCATTTGGGAGGTGCTTTCTGGATTTTGGCTAACTGCCTCACAGGTTACACCTATCGTGAACGACGCCGATTGAGGTTAGTTCGCATCTAAACGTTCGCCGTGATTCAAGTGTGTCCGTTGGTGGGTGCGTGCATGCGTGCGACGATTTTACTTGTACACAGTGAACGTATGTACGTGTGTATTGCGGTGGAGTACCAGCACGAAAAGAGGAATAATGTTAAGCAGTGTTTGCCACGCGCCCCTGCCAGCACGAATGGAAGCGTTCACCACGCGGCTCTGCTTCTGTGCTGTCGACCAATATGAGCGGCTTCTGCAAACGCGTTTTAACAAGGTACGTCCAGTAAATGTCACTCGTCATTAGGATCGTTTCTATGGTTTGCTTAACGGCGATCAAATACTTGATCGCTGGTTAATTAAAATGTGCGAGATATCGATGAGGCATAGTTGCAAACTTTTTTTTGGTTCTTTCTTTCAAGTGTTGTTAGTAACGCCGGTATTAGACGCGACCATTGAGCTATCTATCTTAAGACCCGTTACACAGTCAAGCAGACGTCCGCGTACGTGTAGCGCGGAATTACGCTTCACTGTGTAACGAGTCTAACTGGAATGTGAAATGTGAAATGTAAACTCCTGTGCAAACAAGTAGAGGCTTCAGCGGTTCAAAGGAAATTGAAGATATGCGGTGAATCTATCCTTCTTCTCTCTATTATCCTCTCTATCTAGTTACTAGATTCTAGTACATTTTCGTGAAGAGGGGGTATAGAGACATAGATGCCACACAGTAAATAGAATGAAACTGGTAAATCCTCTAGGCATTCAATTTTCTTCTATATAAACGACTAATTACAGTAAAACCTGTTTTTGTGCGGTCCTTTTTTATGCGATTTGTTTTGTGCGATTTTTTTTGTGCGATTTTTTTTTATGCGGTATATGAATTTCAACGGCGTTGGCATTACTGTAATGTTTTCTATCAGTGTACAGTAAAACCTGTTTTTGTGCGGTCCTTTTTTATACGATTTTATTTTTATGCGATTTGTTTTGTGCGATTTTTTTTATGCGGTATATGAATTTCAACGGCGTTGGCATTACTGTAATGTTTTCTATCGGTGTACATATAAATATACACTTCAAGACGCTCTGTTCATTTGGTTTAAACAGTTTCCCGACAATGTACATTCAATTATTTTTGCTCGACGCGCTAGCAGCATACGCTTCGTATTCCGAGTTTTATCCACGACTCACGTGATTAAGGATTCATTTTATAGTGAGATTAAAGGTAAATAAATTAATTACTTTTGTTTCTATTTGTATATAGTTTTTATGATTTTCATTTTATTTTTAAACATATGTACTCCCTTAAAATGAATAATTGTAACCAAAAAAAAGTGAAAAGAAAGACAATTCCATTAGAAACAAACAATCTAATATTAAATAGACTAGCAGATGGTGAACCAATTCATCACAAGAAGATGCGCGTTAGGGATTACGACGACTAGCAGTGAGTTATGTAATGTGCATTTTGAAAACTTCTCCATGTATACAATGAAAAATTAAATGTTTTCATAATGTGTAATTTAATTATTTATTTTGTTTGGAAGCACTTTCTCATGTATTTCGTAAATAATTGACGTATTTTCTAAGTGCGACTTTTTTTATGCGGTCCCTCTCCGCCGCATAAAAAAAAATTTCTGTAGTATGTCGTACAAAGTTGTTTATTATATGTAGTATTTATGAAATTTCCGAATATTTTTTTGTGCGGTTTCTTCTATGCGGTCCCTATCTACCGCATAAAAACAGGTTTTACTGTATATGTTTATCAAGTTGTTTTTAGATCATGTGCCTTTGAATGAGGAGTCCAATCTTCCAATAGTATTATGGTGGTTAATTTGTCTGCTATGTATACTTGTTATTAATATTGTTTATGCTTTGTTTTTTCTTCTGTTTGAAATTGTTTTATTGGTGCTTGTTATATATATGTAATGGTTTATCTTCTTTCCTGTTCTCTTTTTTTTATTTTTTTTTTCATAATTAGTATTTCCAACCATGTAAATAATGTTTTTTTCTTAATCATTGGTTTAAATAATATGTTAAACAATTAGTATTTTTATTTAAATTTTATTGGTAAGTAATTGAATCCGAAGTTTTCCATGGTGTTAGATATGTGGTACCTCTAAGTAGATGTTATTGTATAGACGAGGCGCCTCTAATGGTGCATCTGGAGTCTAACACTTATGAAATCAAAAAACTGATACATAAAATACAAGTTCGTCCAAATTTATATAATTTTTACAATAACGAAATTGTAAAAATTGTATTAAACATAAATTCAACGCTCTATGTCCTCTCAATTTTTTACGGGGTCGCAAGTGGTCGCAGAATGTTTTTATAGTTTCTTAAAGTAGAGTTTGGGGATTAACGTGGCAGGTGTGGTTTTTTGAAACTCTTCGAACTTTTTACTATATTAACAAACACGTTGATTGTGGCGAACGCATTACGTCCTCTCTCCATTTATTTAAACACGATTTATTTTCGGGGTCGTAGGTGGTCGCAGTATATTCTTACAGTTTCCTAAAGTACGTACAGATTTCAGGGATTAATGTGGCACAGGTGATTTTTTGGAATTTTTAACGATATCAACAAAAACGTATTTTTGTTAAAGAATAAAATTGTCAAAACGAATAGTCGAATTCGAAATTTCTGGGTGATAGTCAGTAGCCAAATATATGTGCATACAATAGCATGGTATAAATGAAAAAAAATTGTTGTAAACAAATATTAGATTTTTTAATTCAAAACGGTAATAGGTGCCTCGAAAATTGCGCCTAAATCGCTAAAAAAATCAGGTTTTGAACAATTTAAAAAAATTTTCTTTGCAATTCCTTATTGTTTAATGTCCAAGGATTTTGCGATAGTTAAGACAGTCAAAATCCAAAATTTAAATTTACGTTCATGTCGTAGTTTTTACACGGTTCGTTTCACAAGAGAAGGCACGGAAGTGTCCCCCTCCGATTTTGATGCAACTTCGTATGTCTGTTAACCAGTCAAAAATAAGGGATACGTATTTTTTTTATCGGCTGAGATGCGACTTTAAGGGGTGAAACCATTCCTCGAAGTTTCAACCCGAAAGTACTATCTCGAAAACCGGAGGAGATACATGAAAACCTCTAATGTACGATGTTTGCGGTTTTTTATGCAGAATAATATATAATTATCCAAAATATAATTTGTTTATAACAAAAAAATTTCGAATCGAAATTTCACCCCTGCAAGTCATGTCTCAGCCGATAAAAAAAATACGTATCCCTTATTTTTGACTGCTTAACAGACGTACGAAGTTTTATCAAAATCGAAGGGGGACACTTCCGCTCGTTCCATCCGGCCCCATCTCACAGTTCACACTCATTCAGTTAGTAACGAAGAGTGGGGTAATCACGAATGCGAGGCAATCCCGAACCACTGCTCTGCATATGTACAATGTACAGGGACCTCGCGATTATTGACTCTTTGTTGATTTTCGATTATTGTCCAGGCGTCATCTCCACCACTGGTGGGGGGGGGGGCGTGGAACTTTGCAACCACATACTTTATTGCCGCGACGCACAGTGGGGTATTTGATCCGAAAAGCTGGCCAAAACTAGTTTAAAATTTACTCAATCTTCAAAATCTTATAACTTTGTTACTATTCATTCAAAGTTGATGAAACAAAAACCATTTTAAAGTTTGAACTTTCTAGTTTTTGATTCTTTAAATAAATTTTATCAAAATGGTTGTCTAGAGGGTAAAATTCACCCATCAATAGGAGTGTGCCAAACTGTATTTTTCTTTGAAGTTCGTCAAGTACTACGGAGTGCAAACAATATTTTTTTGCAATTTTGATATATACCACCGGAAAGTATGATTGTTTGTCTTTAAAATTAACCAAACCTCATCAAAGAACTATGTTGTTTAACAAAGATGCAGCTTTTTAAAGGAAACCTATATTTTTGAAATGTTTTGTGTACGGTAAGATATGTATACATACATATATGGTAATAGTACATACATATAATAGAAGGTCATCAACGAACCCTAGTCCTAATACAATTAATAACATACTAAAAACTTCAATCGTCAAGAATTGACAGACGAAATTTATTTAATAGGTTAACAATCAACTGACAGCGATGGATGCACGCGGGTCGATTGTATCTACGATCATAAACATTCTGATTTATGATATATAATATATAAAATAATATATATTTTAAGAATATTTTTTATTTGCAATATATAATAGAATTAATTTTCGTCAGAAAATGCTGAGTAAAATTCTTCATCAGACAGTATTTCTTGCTTATGATATATCTGTCCTTCATCGATCTATCATTCACACCTCAATTACCCCATCATCAAATCAACCATATAATATACGCCTATCGTGTGATCCTTTGCCTTCATAACAAGCTAAACTGCATCCAAAAGGGATGTTTTTTAACGAAGTTATGGCCATTTACAGAAACGGCTGCCTCTTTATGGTTTCTGTAAATGACTATAACTTCGTTAAAAAACATCTATTTTGGATGCAGTTTGGCTTGTTTTGAAGGCAAAGAATCGTTATTTCGGAAATACATGCAAAATTCCGAACACTGTTGTCTATGAGGAACATCCGTTCTTAAATATGAACAAAATTTTACAATTCGAAGGCTCTCTTTATAAGGGAAAATTTTACCTCTTGGGCACCGAGTTAAATAAAATCGAACGAAGGCGTAAAAAAGTAGAAGGTCTAAGCTTTAATTTGCCTTTCGTTTAAACAAATTCTGACGAATATTAACAAAGTTATGGAACATTGAATCTCAATAATTTTTCACTAGTGCACAAGTGAGGAGATACTTTTGAACAGAACTGTAGTTTTAGCACCTCTTAGCACTTAATTTTTCAAGAAATATATAAAGCAATGTCCGATAAAAATATATCAAAAGAAAAGGGGTGCTTTGGGGTGCAAAAAAGTAATTCAATGTTTTACACTTGATTTTACGAAAAAAAAAAGTTTTCAAATTGTTATTTCATCCAAACCACACAAAAACGTGAAGAAAACAAAGTGCTAAATTACTCTACATACCTTCCTCTATATCCTACATATGTTGTTATTGCACTTCCTTAACACTACACTTGTAATAAATCACTTTCTTAATATAGGTTTCTTGGCATTTTCTTTAAGCACAAAAATTGTTGACTTTCAAGCCTCAATTTCTTGCTAAATACTGCTGTTTTCGAAAAACCAAGATAGTAGTTTATTTTTATTCATTCTTAGGAACATAGGGACAAAGTTTCATTCATTTTGAACACAGATAAAATTTGGGGTTTTCGCCAGCTTTTCTGGTTAAATATAAGGGTGTGCGAGTACTCGTAATTTACGAGCTGAGCTGAACTCGGTTTGATTGCTGGAGTCGAGTCGAGCGTTTGAATTTTCCGAGCTACTTGAAATCGACGAACTGTATGAAAAAAATGCGAGCTACTTGAAAAATTCAAACGGCTCGAATATTCGAGCACTCGTAAGACTTCGATTTACTTGAAAATGAATTTTCAGCTCGAAAATTTTCGAATTACTCGACTATATTCGAACAGATCTTTAACTTTTGAGTTACTCGTAAATATTCGAATTGTTCGAATTATTCGAACATTTATCTATTTATTATCAAATACTAATGTAAATGTATGGAAGAAAAATGTCGACGTTAATTTCATGTTTCTGCTTTATTCTCATATTTTTATGTAAAAAGCATAATTCTTCTACGTGCTTAGTTAATAACTTTGTACGTTAGGCAGTGACAACATTCCCTGCACTAGAAAAAAGTCTGTCACTTGACACTTGAGTGGCAGGAATTTCCAGGCAGTTTTTTGCTAATAGTGCTAATTTAGGGAACCGGCCGTAATATTTTTTCCACCAATCTATAATATCGGTACTAGCTGGCACAGTCTTTTCGTTCATGAATCGTGTGGCCTCAGCGGTTACATTCGATACTTCATCGACGTTTACATCCTCCTCACTTACGTTTATTAAAAATTGCCAAAGTTTGGAACTTTGGGACGGTGCTGCAAAATTGTTTATACATAAATCTCTGTATACAATTACATTCACATATGCCAAATTTATCTAGTATGTATATTATACATGTATCATCACGATATCATGATACTATCGCAATATTACCTGTAATGCTTTTACTCGGTGTAGATTCATTTCCAGTTGATCTTTCCATTTGTCTTTCTTCGTTATTAGAAAGTAAGGGTATCTTATTTAATAAAATATCAAATACCATTCGTTTTTGCATATCATCTAGTAGTCGATTTTTTACACGTGGGTCAATGAGCAGTGTTAGAAAAATAGGCTCGCAAGTATGGGAAAAATGAAACCTTTCTTTAAAGATTGTCATTATGTTCGTAATGAAATCACGAAACATCTCGTTAGAATGTTCTGCCGAAAGGGATTGCATTGTTTATTCTATGCCAATGACAATTGGTAGATACTGTGAAAGGGTTGGGTATGTTTCGGCACTCATTATTTCGGTGGCTTCTTTAAACAGTTCCAATACTTCAAAATAGTAATTTAATATCTCCCATTCTCGACTTGTTAAATTATCGGACATTCCATGCTCAGAAAGAATTATACTTAGAGGAAGTCTAAGTTCGATTAAACGTTTCATCATACCATACTGGGAATTCCAACGGGTAGCTACATCGCAATGTACTGGACAATGCGTTTCTTGTGCTTTTAAAAGTTTTATCTGTGCGGTAGTAGACCGATGAAAAAAAGAAACAATTCCTCTACATTTTTTACATAAGTCATCCAGAATAGTAGTTTTTTTCACTGCATCTTTACCAACCAGCTGTAAATGTTAAATAATTTTCAGTGTCCTTTTTACTTTGAACATTATTTAAACATATTTAGATGTCTATAATATAGTAACAATTTACACCCTTTGGTTCGAGAAAGTCCAGAGAATTATTTCGTATCAAAACAAACTGAATAACTATATTGATTTTTTAAAAAACTGGACGTGCTAGAAAGAAACGGTTTGTAGATTCGTATAGAGCTCATAAAGATCTATTAGAAACGCTTCTGAACCGTTACTAGGTAGGAAAAAGGTTAAAATTTGTTGAACAGTCTAATCGGTACCTAGATTTTCTTGAGTTAACGAAATCATTATATGTATACTAGGGGTGGCTCTTATTTTCGACTTTTGAATTTTTTTCGCGGAACCCCGCAGAATAGTTCCAATTAATAAAAAAATAATTTGTGCAAAATTTAAGCTCTAGAGGGTAACGGGAAAATGTGCCCCCAGATTCTTAAACATTAAAATAATTAATTAAATACTCATAAAATCGGTTTTATTCGATTATCTTTTTAACTATTGATTATATCAGAAGACGTATGAAAAAAAACTTGTAGATCTATACACAACACATCTTTTGAGTTCTATTACTTTTTTTCTTACGACGAACGGTTTACGAAAAAAAATGAAAAAAGCCCGACGAAAAATAAAAAATTTTAAAACTTAACCTAATCAATGTAATGAAATTAAAACATTAACCCTTTGCACTCGGAATTTCTAATTTTCCATACATTTTGTCGCTTTAGAGGCGACAGTCGAGTGCAAAGGATTAATTGTCTATTAGATTGAAATACATAGATGTACAATTACATAAATAAGATAATGAAGCAAATTTAGTTGTTAATCATTTTGTATGTCACAATTTTTTCCATACTATTCATTACATTGTTTTCAATGTAGAAGGATAAATGAAATTACTGTTCAATCATATATGCATTCTAAGTAATGGTCCAATAACTTTCATTATTATGTATGTATATCACAATACAGTAAAACCTGTTTTTGTGCGGTCCTTTTTTATGCGATTTTATTTTTATGCGATTTGTTTTGTGCGATTTTATTTTTGTGCGATTTTTTTTTATGCGGTATATGAATTTCAACGGCGTTGGCATTACTGTAATGTTTTCTATCAGTGTACATATAAATATACACTTCAAGACGCTCTGTTCATTTGGTTTAAACAGTTTCCCGACAATGTACATTCAATTATTTTCGCTCGACGCGCTAGCAGCATACGCTTCGTATTCCGAGTTTTATCCACGACTCACGTGATTAAGGATTCATTTTATAGTGAGATTAAAGGTAAATAAATTAATTACTTTTGTTTCTATTTGTATATAGTTTTTATGATTTTCATTTTATTTTTAAACATATGTACTCCCTTAAAATGAATAATTGTAGCCAAAAAAAAGTGAAAAGAAAGACAATTCCATTAGAAACAAAAAATCTAATATTAAATAGACTAGCAGATGGTGAACCAATTCATCACAAGAAGATGCGCGTTAAGGATTACGACGACTAGCAGTGAATTATGTAATGTGCATTTTGAAAACTTCTCCATGTATACAATGAAAAATTAAATGCTTTTATAATGTGTAATTTAATTATTTATTTTGTTTGGAAGCACTTTCTCATGTATTTCGTAAATAATTGACGTATTTTCTAAGTGCGACTTTTTTTCTGCGGTCCCTCTCCGCCGCATAAAAAAAAATGTCTGTAGTATGTCGTACAAAGTTGTTTATTATATGTAGTATTTATGAAATTTCCGAATATTTTTTTGTGCGGTTTCTTTTATGCGGTCCCTATCTACCGCATAAAAACAGGTTTTACTGTATAATTCATATTATTGATTACATTGTTTTCAGTAAAGAAGAATAACTGAAAGTTCAGTACAATCATACGTGCATTAAGAAGAATAATCCAGCAACGTTGATCACCTTAATTATTTCCATTATTTCTACAGATATAAAGAAAAGTTTATTCACAAAAGTTATATGGTATCAGAAGGACCATAACATAGTAGAAATAATTTGGTTATAAGTCGTAAAATAATTAACAATTTGTCACAATTTCCTATTTTGTATATAAAATATCTCACGAATTATTACCTTTTTTCACATAATACCTTAATATTTTATTACGCAGAATGTTTAGAAGAATCCATTTACGTAAAAAAAATATTTTTATTCCACAATGTTTTAGTATCATTAAAGAGAAAACATAATTAACCTTCAAACTATGAAGATCTGTATTGGAATTTGGTTACCAAAATAACACCACCCAACCTCTCAGCAGAACGAAAAATACATATTTGCTTTAGGACCAATAAACTATTGTGTAACATATAGATAAAATACAGTAAACTTAGACAGACTACAAACAGCATCAATTAACATAGTTTACATGCGACTGGCAGTTAGATTAGATTGCTTGGGATTTGAGATTTTTGACCTGGCTTGGGCCACTCGACCGTCGTAACATAAACGCGTGACGTAGGACTTTCGCCGAGACACCCGAAGCAGAGCGCACACGGAAAGAGGTAGAAAACGCTTGTGTTGGTGAGTCGCCGAGTAGGACGTAGTGGGGGTACAGCTCACACGGACAGGCTAGAAGATGCTTTTGTGGAATACCCACGGGAGGCATGGAGAGGGTAAGCGTTCGCGCGGTAATTCCACGATTATTGGCATCAGTGCGTTGTAACCAAGGGTCAGAAACTCCCCTCTACAAAAACTTGGACTTTTATCGTAGCGCCACCAACCTTCTATCCTCCGCAATGGTATGAAAATCGATATATACAGGGTGTAACAAAAATGTTGTCCGACCCGGAAATGGGGTACTCGGGGGGTGAATTGGAACAGGTTTTTCTTTAGCAACAATGTAATCTGAGGCTTGTGTTAATATCTCAGTAACGAAGCCTCAGATTACATTGTTACTAAGGAAAAACTTGTTCCAATTCACCCCTCGAGTGCCCCCTTTCCGGGTCGAAGGACATTTTTGGGACACCTTGTATATACAGGGTGGCCTACATAACTCTTAACAGCTCAATATCTCGAAAACTATGCCATCGATTTTAAAGTTCTTGGTCTTAAATTGCATGAATCTGAAAGGCCTTTCTAACTACATAAACGTGAAGTGGCCCCCCTTCCCCTTTAAGGGGGGGCGGGGGTACTTTTATACAGTTGATATTAACAGTTTGAAGTTTTGACTTGTAGGTACTTACTTCTAGCGCTCGGAAATTGCATTATTGAATTATACGCGCTTGAGTCCTTTGCTTATTCATGAAGAAATAAAATGTTCTTTAAGGGGTCATGCTCAGTCAGGAGGCCTAAAAAAGAGTGTTTTTTGGGGAATTTATGCTCAGTCATGAAGCCGGAAAAAGAGTGTTTTTTGGACTTTTTTTCTTGAAAACTATAAGACCTTTTTAAAAAAATGTGTTTGTGTTTCAAAGATTGCAGTTACTAGATTATAAGGTAATTTTTTTATTTAAAAACATTTTTAATAAATAAATGGTGAGCCATCTCTCGGATGTCTCTTCACAAAAAGTGGTTTGTAGTGATCACTGTAACTTCGTAAGTAACGATTCATCTGAAATTAAAAATTCAGTAAGATTTATGTAATCAAAGAACCAATCTTGCCCTTGAACGTGGGGTTTTTCGAAATATTGATTAGGAACAAAATAACGGACGTTTTCCTGAAAAAGTGCGATTTTCACCTAAAAAATCACTCGTTTTTGGTCAATTAAAAAAAAAGTATGGAACGAACCAAAGAATCCTTCGTTCAAGGGCAAGTTTTTCTGATTTGAAATAAGGCGCAAAAGGCTTTATATAAATTGACACAGTAGTTTTCGAGAAATATTGATCACCGATTTGAAAAATGTAGTTTCGAGAAAAACGCGTTTAAAGTTTCGAGTCAAGCTTACACGTATATAGAATGTTCATATTTTAACGCCTGTAACTCTGTTATTTTTAATTGGATTACCTTGAAACTTGCACAGGATATTCTCGAGATGTTGTACTTAAAGAAAATGTAGAAAGTGAAAAATCGATTTTTTGAAAATTTCTGACTGAGCATGTCCCCTTAATAGAATAACGGAATGGTGTGATATCAATGGAATTGAGCTTAAACGGAGAAGTGTCATATTATAAGATTTTCTAAAGGCAGTAATCTATCCATCTTTTCTTATTCTATATGTGGAAACCAGCTAATCTTCGTCATTATCATTTGACGAATATATTCAATACATGGTATCCAAAGCATCAAACTCATTGGGAGTTATTTCTAGAATCTGTACTCACTTCAAAAATCATTGTACGATACTGTATCTATATTACTCACTCACTTGCCCTCTTCTTGAATACGCATCTGTTATTTGGTCTCCGCATAGGTACTTCCACTACGAACTACACTTTCCCAGGACGTATTTTTATATCTATCTGAATTCTATTTTTATAATTGTTATATCTCATTATACCTCATTTGATGAATATTGTGTTAGTGTGCCGTAACGTTTTAAGTCAAATACTGTAAAAATAGGTTCTTATCCGCATGAATTAAATTAAATTAAATATCATTGAAATGGATGTTCAATTGCGAGGCACTTAAATGTGACACAAAATAAGCACTAAGGTACCTAGTTTATGTATGTATGGCTTTTAATATTTAGGTTCTAATAATAAATGATATCCTTTATGAACTTTTAAATTCATGATATACAATGGTCAAACATTGTATATAATATTGAGGGAGAAGGGTTAACACCATGAATTACCGCCCCGGGTGACACCAATGCTAGGAATGCCACTGGTGTGTACATTCGATATTAAGTTTGTCGTGGTTTCACTGTCGGTTGATTAGCCTTGGTGTTTACCATTACTCGAATGATATGTAACTGTCACTAGTATTGGCGATTTTAAGAGGTGGAATATTATTCGATGCCATTGTAGATTTGGTTGGCCTGCATATGCGGTTACTCTCGAGGATGTGCTTTAATTTCCCTCCAGGTCACTAGTCACTTATCGCTGATGTACGAGGGGGAAACTGTTTATACTTTAATAGTGTATTCTTGTATCCGCAAAAAAATAATATGCAATTAACATGGATCATACAAAACGTATAATGATATTAGAATGAAACTAAGATGAAATTTGCCGCACCTGCACTACGATGCATGAAGAAACTACATAAAATAAAACAAAGGAAATTGTTAAACACATACATTCTTTGTAATATGAACCATTTCTAACGTGGAGTTTGCATTCGGCGTTGAAAGTTCTTTTTAGAAGTTAATGTCAAGAGGGACGGCTGAAAACACAATGGGCAAGGTCTTCGCCGATGGCAGTAACACGTTGCAGGCAAGCCGCGGGTAGTCGCACTGCAGAAGACAAGAGACAGTTTTATAATATCTAGTCTCGCACACCCTCGGCATCGAGGCCTAGTGGCCCCGAGGCCCCGAGTGGTCTATGAGAAAAAAATACAGATGTTGCTCTAAGAATATACGAAAAGAAACGCGACCTCTAAGACACTTTCCCATGCAGTTTTTCCTTCCCAAAAAGTATTGACCATGAAAGAGTGGGGATCGACCTATTACGCCACATCGATCCTAACGAGGGAAGATCAGTTCAACAATATCAGCTCTCCTTTCCGAACGGTGCCCTTTGCATTCTACGATCAAATAGAGTTCATGTTCGGAAAACTAAGTTTTAGTTTATTTAGTGATTACGTAGTGATTATTTAGTAGTGTCGCATACGTCGTCGTTATAAATAGTGCAAATTAATTATTGTAGATTTTATTAATTATTGTAGGTTTTATTAAGTATTTTAGATTTTATTAATTATTGCAGGTTTTATTAAATATTGTAGGTTTTATAATTATATACAACGTGTTAAAAATTAGTATAAATAGTTGTTATAAATTAATTAGTGTAGGTTACAAATTAGTGTTGAATAGTTTTAAATTAATTATTTTGAGTGTTAGTTTTGTGTAATCTGTAGAGTGTTAATCCCAACGGAGGAACAGCCCGCGGGTCTACTTAACGCAGGTCTACTTAATCGCGCAGTGTGTGAACATTTTTCGCGGTCGGGACAATCGCGCAGTGTGTATGGACATTTTTCGCGGACGGGACAATTGCTCAGTGTGTGTGGACACTGTTCGCGGACTTCTGTGGTGTACGTGCATGTGCGGATTAATTTCTGGATACTCGTGGACAGGACAATTGTGATACGTGACAACTAGAGGGGGCAATGTTCGTAAGATGATATTTACATTTCTTGCGAATTTTATTGGATTCGACTCAAATACCGCGGGCACAAGTTATCGACATCTTCTACGGGGTAAGTAAACAGCTGTTCTACCGACTTTTCCTGCACGTCGTTGAGTCTTTAAAGGGACTGTACGCCCCTGATGAGCCGTGATCCGCTGACACTCCGTGCGCGCGGATTGCCATGATTTGGGTCAATTTTTAAACGCTTATAACTAACAAACGAAGCATTTTTCGCAATTTCGTTATTCTTGATTTTCGTCTTATTTTGCCTCAAAGAATCACCCCTTAAATTTTTTCCCACTAGTTGTCGAACACCCTGTATATAGGGTCTCTTAGCTAACTTTATCACCTCGAATAATGACTTATCCGTACATTTATGAAAATTTTGAGGCGTGCAACTTACATGTGGGTAAAGGCATTTTAGAGATTTCCAGGTCACCTTTATTTTTTTTTTAACGGAATTACCTATTTTTTATACCATAGATCGATAGAGTATCAAATTCTGAGTAAAAATGTGTTGACCTTATACGTTCTAAACTTAATAGTTAACGAGATATTTACAAAATAATTTTTAATATGTACTTACTATCTGGAAGCTATACAGGGTGCCTGAACGCGTGGTGATCCGACTTCCGGTTTTTCACAATTTTACAACCTTCCATGAAAGGAAATGACTTTGTTAGCAGCTTGTTCAACTCGTCTTAACGTACAGTACCATATTATGTACGAAAAATTATAGCATTCCATTTGAAAAAGTTAATTTGATTTTGAAATCTCTCTCACCGTACCAGGTACAAAAAAAGTATCTACACCACATAACGCCCCGCTCCATACCAAACAACTTTTGTTAAAACATTTTTTTCGTAACATGACTTCCTTAAAAGATATTTCACTGTATTGAGATAAAACAGACACCCTGTAGGTAGTGATGGGTAATCGAGCCGAATGGCTCGAGCCGGCTCGAGGCCAACGATTCTCCGGCTCGGCTCGGCCGGCTTGAGCGAGCCGGAATGACAGTTTTATGACGTGTCAGCGGAGACGAGGCTCTGCCCCGCCAAGCAGATGTTATCTGATACTCTATAAGCCGCCGCTGACCGACGCTCGGGTTACAATGTAACTCACAGAACGAATCACCCATGAATAAAAATTTAAACTTTACTCCTTTCAGTGTACTTTTTAAAAATGTTATGAATAAATTTAGGAAATTCTCCGGATGAAAATAAGTCCAAACATGAGAAATTAATTATGACGTAATATGGCATAGAAACAAGTGTATATACAGTAAAATGCATAAACGGATATAATGCTATCCAACATTAAGATATAAACTTAATGCAATCACTTTAATTAAAATATACCATAGTAAATGCAGCATGATCAATTCCATACACATTTGACAGGAATGAATTGGAAATCAATAAGCTGCTTATTGATTTACTAGCATATTTCTCGCGGTTTCGCTCGCGTAGATTTCGGGATTTAATAAGATTATTTTTTTAACCAAATTAAGTGAGTAGGACTTCTCCTTTTGTGTATACATATATACAGATTGAACATTATTTACGTCTTGAGATTCATGCTATAATATTCCGACTAGGTGGCTGACAGTACGTTAATGGTATCGAATGCTCTTAAAAAAAATCTAAGGGCCTACAGATGTAGTGCTCGTTGAGGCATTTATCTTTCTCCTTTGGCATTTTTTCATAAATGCATTAACAACGGAATTATCACCTGAAACAATTGCGTGGACCACCCTGTATATTAAAATTTTCTACTTTAGACACTGAAGAGAAAAAATAAAAATATCAAGTGGCACAGATTAATCATTAGTTTCACAAAATAATCGGCCGTACAATCTTGTCAGCTGGTTTGTTAAACTTTCATGAGGAGCCAAAAATGTCGCTCGACCCTGAACACAGCAGTAACACGCCTAGCACAAAATCAAATTTAATCTTAACGATGCGGGACACCCGCGAATATCCATCCGTGTTCGGCATACAAATTGGTCGTAGAACCTTGTTCGATTGACTTTATTCATTTCACACGGGGACTCGACGAAGCGCTAAAAAGGAGCGCGCCGTATCACGCCGATAGGAAACCGACGCACCTTTTAAGTAGATAAAATCGTCGAGAGGATATTAAATTTTATGACGATGATTGCATTCGTTCAGTGAGACAGTATGGAATACAACATAATTTATGACTGAATCGAAAACGAAGTGGTTTTAGCTGGAAAGATAAATCGAAAATATAAAATAAAATTTCTTGCATATGATAAATGTACTTGCCCATTACTCGTTATTTCTACTTGCTATAATATTAGAAATGAACCAATATTACTGGATGTATACATGTTTCAATAAATTTTGCAGAACATACAAGGTCAATGTCCCTATTTCTAATCATGTCCCGATTTCTGCTCAGTACGTATATTTTTTATTTAATGTAAAAAGTTAAATAATAAATTAGTTACACAAAAAATTATTTAAATTAGTTCAGTATTTTCGTACAAGATACTACAGCCCGCTGTTCAATAGATGTCAGCATTTTCATAGAAATAAATTTAATAAGTGTGTTCCTTTGCGATCGTGAGTTACACGTGGTCGTTGCGTTTTTACTGGAAAATCTTACGGAATCTTTAATATTGTTCGCCAAAGTTTGGTTTTGGCGCTTCCATTTTCACTAACCAGAAGGGACACGCTTGTGAGTAGAAATGCGAGCATTTAGGGACACGCTTGTGAGTAGAAATGCGAGCATTTTCATTTTCGTTGAGCAGAAATAGGGACATTTTATATTTCATATTAAATTAACTATTATTAAGTTAAAATGTTTTTAAAAATACTTTTATTTAAATTGAATTTTAAGGGGAGGTTTAAATTTTATATCTAATAAGTTTTTTGTCGATTATTGAATAAATAAATAATAAAAATTAATTTCTGCGTTAGCAGAACTCTTACATGATTAGAAATAGGGACATTGACCGTAATTGTGCACTTTTAAGCCTTTAACGTCCAGACCATAATTGTTATTTCAAAATTATGAGACTGATATACCTATATGTTGTATCTTGTTATTTTGAAGTCGAAAATATCAATACTACACAGCGCTATTCTTTTTCCATTTTTCCCCTTTTTTATTTATTTTTGGAGGGAATACTTGAATTTTTTAACCAAAACCGTGGAGATTTACTTCACATCAGTGAACTACAGATCCTTGCTGATAAAAGTTAGATATTAACCGACAACAGAATGTGACGCACTTTTAAACTGAATGTTGCACCGATGCAACTTTGGGCGTTAAATGGTTAAATCGGATCAACTTCACTTTTTATAAACATCAAAATTATTGTAGTATGGTTTACATATTTATTCTGAACTACAATACTACTTTGTGTTGTATTGTAACAGGAACGTTTAGAAATGTAATAAATTTAATAGATTGAAATTTAGTGCAGAAACTTTTTGGTATGCATACATCGATTTGTTTATATTTTAATTATCAGTTTGTATGAAATTATTACAAAAATCAGAAAAGACCAGGAAACAATTGCTATTTATAAATGTTCAGTATTTAATATGTAATCTGAATTGACACCACACACGTAAGTCACACCTATACTTTGATTAACAAAAATTAGAATCGGATAGAAATTCATTTCCTCTGTGAAAGAATGTGTTAGGTAAAAAGTAAAATAAAATACTCTTCGTGATAGCTTACATTTTTTCTTTTCTTTGTAATTTGATTCTTCGTTTATTTATAGAAAGAACTCTGTAATATTGCAGATTAAAATAATACCCATGACTTATACATACTTATTATATTATGGATACAAAAATTATTCTTACAATTATTTTAACTATTGGAGTACATAAATATAAAAACAATCGTACAAACATCCATTAGATTAAAATGTTACGTTATAAATATATAACTCTGTAATATTGCAGATTAAAATAATACCCATGACTTGCTAGTGAGAGAAAACTTGTAAGATCGACACGCGCATTTTAAACAATTGAATCCAATGAAACCACGCGCACATGTAACTTAAATAGAATTTTACAGCTTTATTCTACACAGTGCGTGTCCTAATACTCATAAACAGGAAAATATTAATTGTAAATTTTCATTCGATCATCAATGCAATTCAACTCTCTGTTGCGGAGGCGACGAACCACGGTCGCATTTTTATCAAATCGTTTCACTCACGCATTGACGCACGCACGCCGAGGTCATTGTCGTTTAGACGATGATAGAATTTCACCGGTTGAATATTTTCTCGTATATTTTATTGAGCTTGTTACGTACGAAGACACTCTCGTGACCTCTTAACCTTATCGGGATTGGAATGCATCCGGCCAGATTACGTCATTGCCCATGGGGTGTTATGGCGTGGCCAGATTTTCTTGGAAAACAGTTTCCGTTGAGGAACAGGCGTGTCCCCCACTACTTTTAGACTTGATTTTCGGGGTATAAAAAGGGACGCGTACAGCTCATCCGCGGGTCATACTCATATCGGAAGTCTAGTTAGTGAAATTGGGTATTAAAGTTCCTTTCAAGCATTTTAAAAGTAAGTTAACCTCTCTACAACAAACCCCGCATTTCTCAGTGCGTGAAAACCGAGAACGATGGAATTAGCTTCCGCGACCACAACTTACATTAACATTTGTAAAACCTAAGCGCGTGAGCAACAGTCAAGAGACCCTGTTCGAATCCCAATGCGGCGGTTTTACTTTTTATTTTTAATTATTTTATAATTTCACTTTGTAACTTCTAAGTAAAATAAAAAATGAAGGATATTATGTTGTGTTCAATAAACTACACAGTAGTTCGGTTATTTATTTAATTATCGTTTGCGCGGTCACGACTAGTTCGTACTGCTCTTGACGTTGTCTGCGATACAAGTCTCAGATACAAGTGGCGCTTCCTACATTCCCAATCACGCCACCTATTCCTTGCGCCCTTAGCGCGCTGCTTCCGGAACAGGGGTGTGACTTGGCGGGAGTGTGACTCATGGCGGAGGTTTGGCAACGCAGCGGAATTTCCTCCAGGTCCCCAAGGCGCGTGACGTGGCCGATCGCTGGTCATCTGGCCCCGCTTCGCAACCCTTCGGAAACTCGAGGTTTATGACACCCGCTTAGCTATTGAGGCCCTTGACGAAAGTTTCTAAAGGCAAAAATATGCATCGTATAAAACTGCAAATAAAAGCGGAAAGAAAACGGCTTTCTCAAAAATAGCTCTGCTGGTGCGGGTATCATAAAACTCGCCAACCATTTACACGCCAAATGTTCTTCCTTTGTACGTGCCGTTGGCCGCTACAAAAACTTAAAAAATATTAATTTGTGAGGCATTTAAAAAGAAGAAAATAAATGTTTTCCACTTCAATATTTAAATTTTGTATTCTATACATACATATTTTGTGTACACAAATTATTTTTACAATTATAAGATATCCTTAAAACCCTACTCATTACTACTCCGAACATTCGTACAAAAATCTATTTGATTTAACTGCAATAGTTTGGAAATTTCGACAGTAATCAATTTCTAAAAGCTGTTTCAACGGTAAGGGATTTTAAATTAGCTGCAATCATACGCGTCGCCGAATACGTTATTGTTTCATTATGTCAAAAGAGATAATTAGGAATTTCAGAGGTTTTGAAAGAAGTGCTTTAACCGCTCGAAAAAGCAGTATACTGCGAATAATGATCCGTTTCAAAACCGCTGAAATTCCTGAATTACCTCTTTTCAAAAGACTCTTGACATAATGAAAAGCAACGAAAAAGCAAAACTGTGACCAATTATCCCACCTTTCCCTTAGTGTCGCGATACGAATTGTATGTTATTAAATATAGTCTGATTTATGTCAGGTTTGGAATTATTTTCATCTGGAGAATCTTCTACATTTATTCATAACATTTTTAATAAAGTACACTGAACGGAGTAAAAGTTTCAATTTTTATTCACGGGTGATTCGTTCTGTGTATTACATTGTAAACAGAACGATACCATCGCCTCGCGCCGAGGCCCCGTGACGTCATGTGACTCGGTTTAAATCCCACTTTGTGTCCCATCCATTCTTTGTTGTTAGTATGTTTTTAACTGACTCCCTAACAGTTACGTTAACCGAAATTCAGTGACATTCAGTGACGATCAGTGACAGGATACAGTGACAGGATACAGTGACAATCAGTGACCGGATACAGTGATCGTGTACATTTATATTTTCGTGTTAAAGAATTGTAACTGTGAGTAATGGCGTATCAGTCCGCTAAGAGAAGTAAGGAGAGATTTCAGCGTCATTGGTTCGACGCTGATGAATCTCTAAAGGCTTGGTTAGAGGAGGTTGTCACAGACGAGTCACTTTGCTTTTGCAAGGCCTGTAATAAGACCTTCAGTTGTGGGCTTTCGCAAATAAATAAGCATTCGTCAACGCAGACGCATATTTCAAATATGAAGGAAATGTTACATACTCATGTACATGAAAGTGATTTGCCTGTGACTGTAGAGAAGGTTGAATCGCAAGAATTAGAAATAGATGTAGAATTACTTCAGAGGCAGGATTCGAATACATTTGACGAAAAAATAAAAATTGCGGAGATTAGATACGCGGCATTCTTCGTCGAGTATAATGTTCCGCTCGCGGTAGCACCTGACTTTCTTCCTCTTATGCAGGACATAGGACAAGAACCTCAGGTGTTACAGGGAATGAAAATAGGCCGTACAAAATGCACACAAATCATTAATAATGTTTTATGTGTTCGCGAAACGGAACGCATTATCGACAACGTCAAGCACGCTAAATTTTCAGTTTATGAGGATAAAGCCGTAGATTCAACGAATGATAAGTGGCTCATATTAGCAGTCGGTTATGTTGAGCCAAGTCAATTATCGGTTAAAGCAGAATTACTGCAATTAATTCATTTGAATGCTAGTGATTGCTCAGCGGAAAACATTTTCCAATCCTTCGAGAAGGTTTTATCGAAAATGCAGATTCCACTGAGGAATATAGCTGCTCTCAGTTGCGATAATGCTTCCGTAATGACAGGTAGGCACTCTTCTTTTAAATCAAAACTGCTTCAGAAAAATCCAAATGTCATTACACTGCCGTGCGTTTGCCATTCAGTTGCATTGGCAGCGAGTGCTGCGTGTGCTGCAATTCCTAAGGAGTGCATCGAATTATTAAAGGGGGTATGCACATTTATCAATAACAGTCCAAAACGCGCGTCAATTTTTCGGCAGTTTCGGGAGAGTTATGACAACTCTCCTTTAAAACTTCTAAAATTCTCCGATACACGCTGGCTTGCGATGCACCAATGTGACGAGATTTTTAGAAGTCTGGGATGATTTAATTAGATTCTTCGAAGAACATACATTTTCAGAGAAGTCGGAAGTCGCGAACAAGTTCTTGGTACTGCTTCGCAGACATGACTTGAGAGCGTATTTCCACTTCCTCAATTACACGTTAGATTAGTTAAATGCGTTTAATGCATCATTCCAAAGTAGGAATACTATGGTCCAGGAAACCGCTTCTTTTGAAGCATTTAGAGTATATTAGACAAATCGATTTTTCGTGCAAATGCAACCAAGTTCCACTAAGTCAAGAGGATCTTGGCAGTGGGTGTATTGAGTATTTGAACACGGCAGTAATTAATGGCATGACGGAAGCTGATGTTCATTCGTTTCGTGAAAATTGCTTACGGTTTTATGTTACCGTAAGTAATGAAATCAGGAAACGTCTTCTACATGACCATCAGTTTCTGAAACAGTTGTCAGTGTTGAAAGCGTCGAATGTATTCGGAACTATCAATAGCTCTCAGAAAAACTCTAGGAATCAGCATGTCAGGATTTGGTGGCGGTCGCACAACGATTAGGGCATTTCGACACAACGGAATTACAAAAAGAGTGGAACTTTTTGTATGTCAAAACTTCCAAATTGGCTAGGGATAATTGGGCCAAGTTAGCGTTTGATGACATGTGGGTAAACATCTGCAAACTAGAAAATCCACAGAAAAGTTTACTTTTCCCTACTCTACGATCTCTTTTAAATACTGTACGATGTTTACCGCATTCAGAAGAGTCTTTTCTATCCTCCACGACGTAAAATCGAAAAAAATTCGATTCCTCCTATCGATATCCTATCCTTCGATTCCTCGATGACTCCTAAATTCTATTTGTGTAGTGCGCACAGCTTTAAAAGTTAGAAACGAGACTTGCCGCACTATGTCTGTCGATGACAGACATCTAAGTCTCATGTCGGGGAAACAGTTATACGCAAGTTCGTCACGCTCGCAAAACTTTAAACAGTTGTCATTGCACGTGTACGAACAAGAATCGGTTAGTTTTTGATCTTAGCGGACTAATTTGAAATTATGATACAGTTACAGTTCCATTATTTCGAGTCTATTTCGCATCTATCTATTTCGTGTATTTATTTTGCCTTATTTTACATTTTCATCGACGGATATATATTTTTATCAACAAAAAAAGATAAGTTTCTAATAATATTTACATTTTATCCTGCGCTACTTTTATTTCTTCTTTTTAAATGCCTCACAAATTAATATTTTTTAAGTTTTTTATTTTACTTAGAGGTTACAAAGTGAAATTATAAAATAATTAAAAATAAAAAGTAAAACCGCCGCATTGGGATTCGAACAGGGTCTCTTGACTTGCTCACGCGCTTAGATTGCGGGGCATCGCGTCGAGAACGTGAATTTTCGTCGCAGTCGTATTCGAACAGGATTTCCAAGGAAACCAGTGATGCCAGAATCGTGGGTCGCTTTACCCCCACTCTTTTCTAAATATAGCTCACCGTCTCTCGAACGGCCAGCGCACATGAACAGGGCTGGGATATACTTGTGTGTGCCAGCACGGTGGACGTAAAGTGGGGGTACGCGCTCTGGTTGTTGGGAGTCGCGTTGGTAACGTAGATCTTACGGAAACACCCGAACGGGCCAGCTCACACGTGTTACGTCCCGCGTTGCGGTCGTTACTTTATTTATATTTTCGGGTCCTGGCTCTTTTAAGGTGCTAAAGCACGCTCTGTCTAAACTTACCGATGATATACAGAATTAGGATATGGAACGGGAGGGATAGGAAATCACTCTCGTTTATAACAACAACAAGATATATTCTAATGATGAATAAAATAAAATATACAATTAAATCTTAACATACCAATGATGATGAATGATTAACGCTTGCGGCTGGTTCAGTCGGGGTTTCGGGTCCTTGAAGGGGCGGAATACTTGCTGGCGCTCGGAGCCGTGATGCAGGGGTCGGGCACTGCGGGATACGTTATCACCGTCTCGGACGTCACACTTCGCGGTCCGGTGTCTTATCGAACTCGCCTGTTAGGCCGCGCGTAATCGCAAAGTCGCGTCGCACTGAATAGGAAACGTCACGGAACCCGATACTGAACAGCTGAGTGACCGCTGTCGCTCAGCTCGCCGTTACGCGTGAAGAAACGCAGACGAAGCACCGTCTGACAAGAACGAATTACAAGCAGGAGACTTGCCCGGTTTGGACAATTGCTTTTATAGTGTTTTTCCCCCTTCCTTTATTGAAGAACGTGGAAGATACGGGGTAGTAGTAGTAGTAGTAGTACGGTTCTCCCGGGAGAGGGGAAGTGCGATTTCCCCCCAAGGCCCAGCTGTGGCTCAAATCGCCGTTAGCTCTCAAACAGCCCCCGCCGCGTTAGCAGGGGGGCTGCCGTGGGCATTACCCGGGGCTATTATTTCCCCCGGTTTTCCAACCCGACCAACTTTTTTAGGCCCGGGCCACATGGAGGCGAGGAAGTACTCGCCGGGGGGCGGAGAGTCACTAGGATCGTCCCTTCCCTACCTAAGTGAATTAGCTATGGAATATGGTCGTCGGGGCAACCGATTCTTCGTCTCCAAAGTGAGTACCGGCTCACTCTTTGCTTCACCCACAGACCGAGTCTGTACCAGGGGTGGAATCATCGTGCTTGTGTACGTTCCATCATTGAGAGAGAGCTGTGTCGCCTGTTTCAACCCCCTATCGTATTACCTGCCTATGTCCCGAATATTTCAGGAGCCCCCCCTCCTCTGGTACCCCTCACAAATCTACCACCCCCCTCAAGGACAGGGAGAGAGTCCCGGGACTCCGATAGAGATACATGGGGAGGCCGTTCTAGCCAACCTCAAGGAGAGACGTGGTCGGGTTCGGCGATCACCTCCCCTGGGAGCCGCAGCGGACCATAAATGAATCCACCGCCAGTATGAATCTAGTCTAAATCTGTAGCGGGGTGTGTGAATTTAGTAGAATGGAAAACGAGGTAGAGTAGATCGCGCCCTCCCCCCACCCTAGAGTTTACAAGGAACGCGACGCGAGCGGTGGCCCACCGGACTTCGCCGAAATTTCCTCCGAAGAGGGAATATCAGTTTCATCAGGGACCAGCGTCCGCGTTCTGGGTCGCAGGCGCCCCACCCTAATGGTCGACGCTCTCTCTCTCCGGCGCACCACGGATCGTTGCAGCGTGTGCCAAACGCCCCCGTGACCCGTCGACATATATGTTCCAAGGTCACGAATGTTTACCGGCACGTGTGGCCTATTTTCGGTAATGCCGTACCTTACGTCCGGCGCCTCGTTCGTGAGAACTGCCTTCCAGAATACGATGACCGCGGGGCTCGTTGGGCCGTGGTCCCGCAAAGACATGCTCTTCACGCTTTCGGGACTCGGTTCGCCAGTATACGCCCCGCTGTCCGGAATCGCATTCGGGCCCCTACGCGTTTTAATCTACTCAAGGCGGCACGTCCAGGCCCCCGAAGGATTTAATACCTGGAACGGCCATCGCCCCCCTTCCCTCGGGCCCGAATGAGCGCTCCTGGCGTTTGTGTCTCTTACCTCTGTTCCGGTGTCCTCTCGTTGAAGATCCGCCCGGTCCAGTCTGTGACCACGCGTCCTTGATCGCTGTCCCGCACGCTATTCGGTATCGGTGCCCTTTGCCCACGGAACGCCGCCACAGGTTTGGATGTGTGTTCGGTGTACACACGCCTGTGTCAACGTCTGCGATCGGACTCCCCGATGCCTATCTTAAACTAATTCGAGAACGGAGGGGGAGTTTTAGGCCTATAAGTCCCGTCCTTGGACAAATATGTCTGCCTACCCCCTCCACGGACGGTCTTCGGGTTCCGGGCCCTTGCCACCCCCGGGCTACTTCCCAGAACCCACCCGGTCCGTTGTTCTCCGTGGATCCTATGATTTTTGACACTGCGATCCCTATGGAGGGTACTGGCTCTTAAAGAAGAGTTTTCCGTCGTCCCAGGATCACAGCGGAGACCGAGAGGCCAAATACGGCTGGAGTCGACAGGGTTCCCCATCTATCTGTTCCCCCGTGGTGCCTCTTCACGAGTGGTCTTCGGGAAGCATGTCGGCAAGCTTACGCCCCCTGTCTGCTTTTGCCCTCCCGACTCGTATCTCATCATCCCGTGTTTACAGGTCGGATCCACGTTTATATACTACTTGTTGGATAGCCTGAAGCAGCCTGTCCTTTCACCTTTACGAGTTCCCCATTGGTGGCACCGGGTGTCCTCGCAGGATCGGGGGGGGACTGAGAGGGAGATTTGTGTCTGGACGAGAGCCACCGATACCTCCCGTCCTGCACCCTCCCTCTTCACGCAAGGTCCACGTGGGTCGAGCTTCGGGACAAACATTAGTCCCACTCTTCCATTCCCATTACGTATCCCTACTGTGCTATTCTACCCCTTTCGAGGTCAGGCTTCCATGAATCGCTATTATTACAGTTACACGCGTATTTAGTTATTGTAAAATTTTTGTGTGATATTTTCATTTTCTTTTTTATTTATTATTTTATTATTATCATATATATTTTATACTAAATTTTATTTATTGTCTATTATACATTTCTTTCTTTCTCATTCTCATTTCTTTTTATCTTTGTTATATGTGTGTACTCACTTACCTTTCATTTTTGAGTTCTTGAGCTTATGCTTGATTTTTTTTTTTTTGGGATTGGTTGTTTTTTTTTTATTTATTGTAAAACTTATCCATATATACATATTTCTTTTAAATTTTATATTATTTATTATTTCTGCTCGCCTATACCAGGCTTTGACACGTTTTACCTACTTCCCTACCTACCTATACTGTCCACTAGTTTTCCACCTCCCTTAGTTTCCGGTATATTATATTTGCCCCTTCCCTCGCCCCGTTCCCCCTTTTCTCATCCCGAAAGGATTATCATATTCCCTCCTTCCCTTATTCCTGCTTATTCCGAACTCCATTCCCCCCTTTCCTATATATTTTTTTATCGTTAACCGGTGGGAAAGGAAGGAACGACACATCTTGCTCATGTTTTTAGGGAGGAGTTTCTTACTGTTCGCTCCCCCCTTAGATTTATTATATTTATATATATAAACTTATATTATTATACATATACCTTAAACCTAATTAACTCCTTATCTTAACATTCAACTTTCCGATTCCTTCCAAAGGACCCAATCTTCAGCCCCCAGCGTAGGGTGTTCCAACCTGATCGTCTCTATCATATCACCGAACAACATGGTGTTATGACTACACCATATTGTTACGGTGTTTCTTCTACTTAGGTCCTCCGCCGGACATCTAATCACCTTAGAACCCCTCCATCTTATCCCCCTCTCAACTTCCTCCTCCATCAGCTTCATTGTCTTCTCGCACTTTGTGGTAAAGAGGACTCCTCCTCCTTTCACCCCCCAACGTAGGAGGGAGAACTTCCTTTTTATCTTCAGTGATTTCCTGAGAAGTGTATCAAAAATAAAGCTCCCCGCATCCCTTGTCATCTCCCTATCCTCCATTTTGAGGGCTAGAGTCCTCCTCTGCGCTATATCTCTTCTCCTTCCGTCCTCCTCCTTCCTACTCCGGTCTTCCTCTCCTTGTTCCTCGCACTTCCCTCCTCCACTTCCATACCTTCTCCAGATTCCCCTGATCCAGAGTCCTCGATAACTACCTCCGGTGATTCAGGTGCGTTATCGGTCCACATTTTCTATAAATAATTAATTTTTAAAGTCCTGTTCGGTTATTCCCCCTTCTATACTGCTTCTGGACTGTGTCCCATATATTTAACCCTTTATTTTCCCCCTCACCACTCCTACGCCACCGACCCCTCCTACCCATAAACCCCACCCCACTTCCACAACACTCACCTTATCCCTTAGCAACACTTTTATTGTGTAACTTCTTGGTGTAGGAGCTCATCAACCCGCTGTGTCCGATCTCTTTCCACCAGAGACTCACATCCAAATGATGTCGTCCTCCTCCCCTTCCTCTAGTTCCTCCAGAATCGCACCGCTTCCAGATCCAGCTTCATCGGTCGAATCCTCTCTCTCGAAGACTAGAATGTAGTCATCACTTACTAGTAAACCCTTCGTGCCTACCATCTTCTTTTCGTAATGTCTGCCTTTCATTAAGATATTCCAATCGTCCCCCACCTCCCAGAGGAATTCCTCCTCTTCCTCTACCTCCTCTTCTTCCAAGGGGGGTGTGGGATTGTCATCCTCCCTCATCTCTTCGTCCCACTCACTAATTGGCGAGGTTACCGGGCTGTAACTTGGTGGAATCTCTCCCCAGATATCCTCGCCAATTGTAATACCATCTAAAATATTATCCTCCCCACTATTGAGGTCCTCCTCTCCTTCCTCCACCTGTTCCTCTGCCCCCAGCTGTTTATCCTCTCCCACTTCCACTTCCACCTCCTGGGACCAGTTGTCCCATGTGGCTGGCGTGATGGTTCCTCCATTTTCCTCCTCCATTCTCAGAGCCCTTCTCCGTTGTGCCTCCATTATGCTTTCCTCCCGACTCATTCGGGATTTCCGCCCCGCTCTATGCTTCTTGCCCTTGTTTAGGCGTTTCTGCCGCATTCTCAGCGCCTGCCGCCGCTTATTACTTAGTTGTCCAGCCATGCCCTAGAGGGTAAAATATCAGGGATACCGTGTGTTGTATTATCTTTATATGTCCCCTTCTTGAGGACCCCTTGTCTCTTTTGTCCGGGGACCAGTTCACATCCTGAGCTCCTACACCCCCTTGTACCACCCCTTGTCCTTTCTTCAGTGTGCTATTTGTCCTTCATCTTCCTGCCAATCTGTTTGTTTCCCCCTTTCTTGTATGAACCTGTTCTTATCTATTATCCTTTATATACTTATGTATATACCCTTTTCTTCCTTTCTCCCTCCCTTAACCACTCCCCCTTTGTCTTCCTTTACCTATCTGCACCCAGTAC